>NW_018407191.1:36553-149053 GCF_002113885.1 Mizuhopecten yessoensis | reverse complement strand
GTCGATTCTAGAAACATGAGTGTTTCCTTAATCTCGACACTGAAGCTGATTTTAATACATGAAACATGCTATTTATCTCTAGCTTAGAACTAATGATTACCTTCTCTTACAAAAATCTGTGAATATATAACAGTTTCAGCTGACAATACATAAAGTCTATTTCTTTAAAAACCGCCTACAAAGCAAACTACTAATCTACCCGGTGGCCGGCGGGCAGATCCGCTTGTACGATTATTGATTCTAATCAGAAATATACCTGATCGAAAGAAAGGCAGATATTGATGTTCGTCCTGTATACCCAACGTACTTATTTATAATGATTAATTCTGAGAGGAAGAGGTTCATGGATTATTCATTACCATGAAGACAAATTAAAGGTTTATTCCGTGTGTATGTACGCTCATGCGTTAGTAATTTGTATAATATATAAAACTTTTTGTTTGTGAGTATAAACTGTTTACAGATTTTTTTTGTGGCATAGCAAACCTCGATATCATGTTAATTTTCCCCGTCTTGTTTACTGCCAACATATTACAAGTCATGTACATATTTCTCACCCAATCGCCATTCCCTTTATAAGAGCGTAGCTCTCGGGTGCCGAAGGCCTCTCCTGATGTATTGGGTTTTGATTTTATATTATATATATATTATATTCACAACTTTGAGGCAGTTTAGTTGGTTGGGCATTCACACGAAAATATGGCGAGGAAATCATATTCGGCCCCGACAGGTTCGGACAATGATACCGAAGCAATTTGGCCCTTGTTACACGTGAAATTGGCTGGAACATCTGACGTTGCATGCTTTATGACGTCACAATTAAGTTGATTCCAACATGGGTCGAATTTACAAGACAGCCGCTCCGAATTTACCGCAAGGTTGCGCTCGTTCGGCCATCCAATCTTTCGACAGGAAAAGTTTCATAATTCTTCAAATAAGGAAGTGTGTTTCATAAACAAATGTAAATCGGCCGAACCTGCCCCGGTCTGGTCAACAGTCACGTGAGTCGCGTTAACCACCTGCGATACCTCATCAGCGAGAGTTCTGTGGCCCAGTCCAGCTACTGTTAAATCGAACACGAATTCAAAGAAAGCTTCAGTGGGACGAGATGGCCTCGGGAAACAGTTCATCCGGCTGGTCCAAACTCCCTGGGGAAATAGTTTTTTCCACTGCTGGGGACACGAGAGCAACCTATAAAAATCCTTTGCTTTCATTGTTACATTTTGGAAATATTTTTCTGAATACCTTCCATTCCTTATGTCATTCTTGGCAATATCCGCTTTTGGACTTGGCCCAAGAGGGGAATTATGGGTTCTGTCCCCTAGACCAAAACAAACCGAAGACGATAAAACTTCTGCTTACCGCCCTTTGATTGACGTTCAGTTGTAACTGGGAAGCGGGCAGTACTGATTAGGTTAGCCCCTTGTAAATGAATTATGGCCGGGCGGAGTGTCCGGTTCCTATGTCCAGGTTATGGCATTTCAGTAAGATAGCTCTTTAAAGTTCCCATTGAATTGCCTGATCGTCCATAGACACCTAAACTCGAAACGGGTGTGGCAAATTCCAATTAAATAATCTCATTATTAATTAATATACAACGAGCTGATCGTGTAATATATTTCAAATGTATTGGTATATGTTATCGATATCGATTTCGCTCAGAGATGAGGGTTAGATTAGTATAGTGATGACGGAAAAACATATTTACATATGTATGTACCTTCCTGTCACCATGTAAATCAATGTCAAGTTGGAGTGGAATAGGGCTTGTTGTAGCTCATATGACAATCTTTCGACAAGATATAAAGCTTGTCTTAGGATGAGTTTTTTTAACATGATTTTAATTTAGGCATTTGACTAAGCATTGTGCTTAAAATCTATAATTTATAAACACAAATGGGAAAAGTTATGAATTGATCAATGAATATGTGGGAAACTATTATGATGACACACTAGCAAATATAGTATGAACTACTTTTACTTTGTCCATGGCCTTTCAGAAATGCTACGCCCTAGATTGGAACGTCATCATCCACTTTTGACGTTATTCAGACGTCTCGACACGGCACGGCAAAATAAAAACGCTGTTCTTTCATGTAAATGTCGTTTAGAACAGTCAATGAAATCGATGAACAGTACGATTATTATACGATGTCAGAATATATCAATACATGTTAGGTATCTGACGTTTTCTAGAATCGCAATAGCTTTTGACAATATAGGTGTATTAGGAAACGCAAATTATGACAAAACCGGAAAATAAGACCGGAAACCACTGGATCAGGAGTGGCAAAGACAATTTAAGGTTCACTCGGCTCCACTGTTTTCTTATTTGATTTAAATATTTATATATATCTATCTTATGGGATGTCTACATAAGTTTAACGCTTTCCCACTATTATAATGCGTATATGGGGTGGTATAATGCACTAGTCTTTCACCAAGGCGACCGGTTCGATTCCCCGAACAGTCGTGAAAAGATACGGGGTCACCTGCCTGAACACGTGGGTTTTCTCCGAGTACTCCGGTTTCTTCCCACATTGAATGTTGAATGCCCCCGCGCGCTAACATCCTGGCCGGCAACAGAGATTATTATAAAATGAGATAGTTTGTCTCATAATTGTTGTAAAATGAATAAAGTTGATATTTTATATGATAATATGAATGTCCACATAAGAACGTTCATAACTACATATAACACAATCCTTGATAACGTGTAACTAAGGTCATAGCGTCTCCAAGGTCATCTCATAGACGTGGCTAAGTTGTCACATGTGCGTGCTATACAGGTAGATTTCTAAACGAGTAGCAGTAAGTTAATTTTCACTTTTTTGTAATTTTGAAGTGAGGCCTGGTGGTGAGTAGGACAACTACGGAAGACAACCCAGTCGGGAGGTCATTGCGTGTGCTCGTTGCTAAGAAAACATCGAACACATTTATGAAGTGTGAAATATAGATAAAGCAGCACCAGTGTTGCGATAAATGTCTATAAATAATTCAAACCAATACCTTTTACAACAACCGAAACGGCAAGAACAGCTACCAGAAACCATGTTACTCTGTCAACATTATATTGTAATCAGGGCTAGATATGTGCAGGTTTCAGCTTTGCCTGATTGTAAACTTGGAGAAAGAACCCAGTAATATCAATTAAAGCTGATTTTGTGCTAATGAGCATGTGACTGCAACGCCATCTGGTGGGACACGTCCGGCATTAGGTGAAGTGATGCTTGCACGCACGTGCATTTAGGGTTTTGTAATAATAATAAAAAACATATGCGCACTCTGTTTCGGACTGGCAACCTAGAAGTTAGAGTAAGTTGGGATCCCGGTTAATCCGGTGATATTTTGGTGACTATAGTAAGTACATATTTTGGGTTGGGGAATTTGGCTTGGTTTTATTTAGTTTAGCATCCTTTAAACAGCTAATGTCGTTCCCCCGTGTGTGTAGTGTGTGAGTTAGTGCTGAAACTGGTATGTTGGTGTATTTGCCGCCTTGCGACAGCGCGGATCTGATGCCGACTGTAGAGTGCTATCTCGCTGAAAAAGCATGCTGCAGGCACTCACCACGGCATTCCAACCGGTCACATTATACATACTAACAACGGGATAACTAGTTGTTCCGATTGCCTTGATTTCTAACAAGGTGTTTTCACGTAATCAGCGTTTCATTGTTACACGAATCAGCTCCCTGGTCAAACCTATTGGTTGTATACATAATGTATATCATCAATTTGTAATTAAATATTCCTTTCGAGTTATCGAGCTTGAACTGCTCCCTGGTCAAATCTAGTGATTGTATACTTATAATGTATATCATCAATTTGTAAATAAATATTCCATTAAAGAGTTATCGAACTTGAACTGCTCCCTGGCCAAACCTAGTGGTTGTATACATAATGTATATATCATCAATTTGTAAATAAATATTCCTTTAGAGTTATCGAACTTGAACTGCTCCCTGGCCAAACCTACATCATCAATTTGTAAATAAATATTCCGTGAGAGTTATCGAACTTGAGCTAAGAGATATCTTTAGAAGTTATTTGTCATACTATTATTCGACAAATAATGAAACGAATTTCGAAGAAGTAACATCTATACAGAATATCAAACAATAAACGAAGGAAATAACCGGAACAAAAGTCGATAATACGTGTTACACTTATACAGTAGTTATAAAGGTAAACCTCCGATACCTTTCGAGTGTGAAGAAGGTGTTTTATAAAGGAAACGGTTATTCGGAATTAATTATTCGAATCGTCGGCAATGAGTCACATGATACAACAACCTGTCACATGCAGGTAGTGCATAAGGATTTAAAAAAAAACACCGAAGAGACCTGCTTTAAGATCCCCGTACCCCTGACAAAAAGTGTTAAAATGCAGAGGAACATTATTTTACTGGTGTCTCTTACTAAATGAACTATATAATCAAAGGAAGTTCCCTAACCTAGTCGTACACCATGAAGTCAAGGGGAGGTAACTGTCTCTACGAAAACCTAGAGGATTTTTCTAGTGTTTTGCCTGTACTGGGAGAGGGATCCTACAGTAGGTTGGACTGTAGTGCTACAGATGTTTATGTTTTTCTTACCTGTAATCTCAAACGATCCTCTGCTCAAATCGTCACGTGATCCGAGTTGATCCTCCAATTCATGACGTCAGCTACTGGATGTCCTACGTCTGCCGACAAGTCATCATGTTTGGAATATAGACATTCAACCAGACATTGTATTTCCGCCCATGTACCTTCACTTTTTATCCAGCTGGATAATGAACGCAGTCAAAACAATCTTCAATATCATGTATTTCTAAGTCACTGTCCTTGAACTGTATGATTCTGTTTCTGCAGGAATAGAGCCACCATTGTCTTCTAGCTATAATGTTTATTTCTGATATAACATGATCAACGTGTGGTGAGTATTTCGTGAAATTATTTCACAAGTTCGTCGAGCTCTTCATGTTGTACTGGACGCGCATCGTTCAAGAGTAATGTCCCTTTGTTGTATAATCTTTTTAATAAGTTAATCATCGGTCGCTTTCATAAATATGTCACTTCAACTACAACATCAAGTCGTAACTCTACATGAAGATCGTATTCCTTTGATTTTTTTTTAAAGTATTACCTTTGCCCAACATATACATATTATACCCAGCTAATAAAAATGGACGGACGGAAGTTTGAATACAATCTGTGTTAAGACATATTTCAGTTTAGATTTTATGTTATTTTTGCTAACCAGACGTCGAAAACTTTGAGAGATACAATTAGAACGAAGAACTACAATCGAATGACCGATACAAACTACAGAAGAACAATGAGGTATCATCAAGCATTAATTGCTCTAATGTTTTCACAATTAATGATGACGCAGCAACACGTATTATTGTGTCACTGTTCTTTGCTAATACGTCACCTATTTTAGCGTAAAACATACTTAGTTGTACTGATTTGGATGATGTATTAGACATGACAAATACATTTTACTATGGTGCTAATTTACTACAGATCGCTATGGACTAGTGTGTAGGAATATCGTGTGACTATATATTCAAAATAAGACATATTTTTAACCATAGCTGAAATAATATATTTTTATTAATATTTGTTATTGTTTCAATTTCTTAACACTTAAATCATATTGGGGATTTTTTTCTATCTGCATGAAAAAGTGCCCTATTTGTTAAAAAATTGAATGTTCATTTACAAAATAAAGTAATATATGTTTTCATGTGCTTTTCTAAAGAGGGATGAAAACAGGTTACACACGTTTGTAAGAATCTTCCACGCTTGAGTGATTGCATGACATTTTTTTTTCATTTTAGTGTAATAAAGTGCACTAGATTCAGAATTCCTTCGTGTAGATAAAACTAATAATTGTATTTCAAACAGAGCAAATTTTTTAATTGTTTCCAGTGTTAACATAATGACTTGGAATAGATGACAATTTTTTAATACAAATCACGTGACAATATAAACTTGTGCGGGCTATGACGAAGTACTCCATTTTGTTTTATTTCTGTGTTGTAAAACATTACAATGTACAATGCGAGGCCTTGAAGTAGTACGTTTGGTATGAAATATGGAATAAACAAAACTAAAAAAGATCTATATAAATTATTTTGACAACGATGGTTTAGCAATTAATCATATTTTGACAAAGGTATTGTAACTATTAGTATAAGCATCATTAATGACGTCAGATGTGTATATGACGTCAGATGTGTATATGTGAGGAGTTTATATGACGTCAGATGTGTTTGTTTGACGAGTTTATAGAAAATATAAAATCATAAATAAGTTATCGGTTTACACTTATTGATACACATTTATACCAAATTATGTATTTATTTATTCATGATTTTTAATATTTCGGCGCTTTCTATGTTAATATTATGCTATTTCCAAATGCTTGTTTGATAATGTTTTTTGTTTGCTTTTTCAGGTTTTCAATAAATTAATATGAAATGAAAATGTAACCAATTCTACCACACAACACGAAACATTAAAGCTATCAACTAGCACAAACCGGAAATGACGTATGAAAATATATTAATTTTATGAATATTGCGAGCACTTTTTTTGTGTATTTCAAGTTGTTATTCGTCATCATTTTTATCTAAGATCCCCAATTTCTGCCCAACCCATTTACATTTGGCGATAATTTCATCCTGCATGAGCGAAAAACACATGGATAGAATCGCCATTCCGAACAGGACGTAAATGGCGCCAAGAACGAGCTGCGCCTGCGCTTGAGGATTGTCGAAATCCGTCCCCGGAACTACGTCACCGAAGCCAATGGTGCTGAGAGTTATAAAGCAGAAATACGCAGACTGGAGCCAGTCCCAGCTCTCCCAAAGGCCGAACAGGACGGCTCCGCCGAAGATGTACCCAGCAATGACTATCATTGTGACTGTAAGTGGAACTGTGATCTTTTTGTCGTCGAAATCGTCGTCTTCGTCATCGCTATCGTCGTCTAACACTGGGTCATTGCGTAAAGGCATCGGTCTGTGAGGCTCGTGCTGGGTCTTGTAGGACTTTACATCCATTGGTATGATTCGCACGGGTTTGACGTCATCTGGGCGGCCATTTGTCATACCCTTCATGCTTTCTGGTGTTTTCGGAGGTATCTTGCTGAATTCGTGTTTCATGGGTGGCGCCTTTGGGATGACCATGTTTCCGGTTTTGTCGCTTCGCCATGCTCCTTCTGGTTCCTGGGCAACAGGTTTGATCTGTACGACCTTTGTCTTGTCCTTCCGTCTGCAGCATCCGCAGCAGCAGATCTTGGCGTAGATGAATCGGAAGATGTCAGCCAGAACATCGCCGATGTTGGCCAGACACAATAACATGAGAGGGATACCCAATACAGCATAGGCGATACATACCAGTCGGCCCCAGAACGTCTTAGGCGCTATGTGTCCGTATCCTACAACACAACAAAATAGCGTCAACAAGTCATTCTTGCAAGTCATCTGCATTTTCATAAAAAGTGTTGAAGTGACTTGTATTTTCTGAATACGTTTTCTTAACAAGGTAGGTAAAAGAGATAAATATCAAATAGTTTTGTCAGGAAGGAATTGTAATTGAAACAAGACATAGACGAATTGCACTCATGCATTGATTTATAACGACAAGTGACAGTCTTGTTTCATAAATGTTGTGAAAAGTTTCGCAAAAGCTGACGTCCCATGTAGATAGTGTCCAGCTTGAATGGACCATCCGGGCACTTTATTGCATTGTGTCACAATATCCAGGAGTATGAGATCACATCCGGTCCTGTGATTCTAAAAAGGGGGCTAACGAAGGTTGTCGAGAGATAAACGCAAAACTGAAAAAGATAAATTTGATAAGAGATGAGAGGACTGGTAAGACTCCCATCGTTGTCTGTTTATTGTCTAGTTTCTCCTTAACAACAGTGGCCTGTCCAAAGAATTGTGCTGAAGTTCTATCGAAACTTCATGTGAAAAATTTTTGAAGTAACTAACATCTTCGGTGGATGTTTGTGAAAAATAGGCAAGGTAGAATCGGGTTGGGTGGGATGTGCGGGGCAATGAGTGTTATGGGAAGCGGTTGTCCAAGGGGCCCAGACTTTTCACCTCAGAGACAAACGAAACAGCATAGCCAGAAATGTCCAATTTATTTCTATAAATATTCATTAGTGAACTAAACAAAAGTGAAATCAAATTAGAAAACCCGACAAGAAAGTATCGTTTATTCCTGAAAAGCTACGTGACATGTTAAATTTGTTCTCCTGCAAGCATTAAGTTACGGTCCATAGAAATTGTTGTACGAAGAAAGATAACTCTTACAAGAACAAAATTGGGTGAATATTAATTTGCGTTCCATTTAATTATTTTAATTTCCATTTAATATAAATCACGATACGAACATTGTTAAAACCGTTGAAAGAGTCACCTAATTATTATAACGAGTCAATGATTTATTATGGCTAGTCACCAAATTATTAGTACTAAATTATCATAACGCGAGGCTCTCAAATTATTGCATCGAATCACCAAATTATTGTACAGTTTTATGAATCACCAAATTATTTGAAAAGTAACCAAATTATTTTAACGGGTAACAAATTTATGATATCTAGTCATCAAATTGTGAAAACGAGTCACCACAATATTGGGACATGTCACCAATTTATAGTGGTAGACCCGATATAGTATATTCCTTGACTAAACAGATAATGATTAAGTTAATTATCTCCTAACATGACCTTTTAGATAGTTTGTTCCAAGATCGATATACATGTATCGTAAAAAATGAAAGTACTAATTTCAAAAGGAAAATTCAAACCTAAATGTTGCCATCAATAATTTGTAGCACTGTATCAAAAATAAAAGATGGTCACCATGTAAAGGGAAGTAACTCTAAGGCAGAAAAAACTCCTTTAATTTAATCTCTACCCAGAGTTGTCGCTCCTTGCACTCAGTGTCCAAACTTTTGGTAGAAATTGCCTCACTTTGTTTGCTTCAATATGCGTTGTTTTCTATATATAAAAGGAAGTACTCCATGCCCGAAATATATAGCTATACAGAGCTAATTTTAAAGGGAAAATGCGAAATTAGATATGAGACCAAATGTATACAAAAATATGATATCGAAGTATTTCATTACTTGTGGTAGAAGCCTTATGTTGACACTGCCTGACGATTATTTATTTTTAGTTACAGAATGGCCTCGTCAACAATGAAAAGGCATACATGGTACCATTTAACTAACTAAACTGGCGCCAAATACTGCTTACACACACACAAAAATGATCGATACATTTAAAAGACAAATCAATACTCAAACACAAACAACCAACGAAAAAAATGTCATTAACATTTCAAAGCAAAGCATTTAAAAAGAATAGTCAATATTGATTCCTAAACATCTTTTGTAATTTTCGTGCAGTTTGATAAAGAAAGTGTCAAATATGAAAATAACGTTATATAGATTATATGGTAAGAAAAACTGTCTATATGTATAGCACATTTATTTGGGTAGGAGGTAATTTGTGTGCGAAGCCATGACTATTCTATTGGTTGGGTACTTCGAATGTAGACATTTTTAAAAGTTCCCGCAGCATAGAAGGATGAAAATATGACGAATTCGGGGTGTAGGAATTTATAACAAGTAACGTGTTTGTTTCTCTAGCGGGTCCTGTTTTTAACACTTAAAAAGTGTTCATTAAAATAAAATTTCTATTTATGATTTTTATTTTTATAATCATTTTCTATTTTTTCTCAAATCTACACGTTCAAGTAAGTAAAATATTTAATATTTGTTAACTACATATAATACATGAGCGTGTGGAAACAGGAAGCTTGTACTTGTGCAAATATTTTTTAAACTTTCGTCACTATAGTTTTGATATTGACGGTTTGACGTCCACTATTATACGGTCTTTCAGGGAAGCCGTGTCCTTGGATTTATTTAGGCCGGCGTCATGCTAAATATGCCCGCTGCCGAGTATGTAAGGCTGACGACAGGTTGTACCAAAATAGAAAAAAATAACTAACCAATCGTTTTCAAGGAAATTATCATGTGATGTTGTATGTGTAATAGAATTAATTTTCTTAAATGTGCATATATCTTCTCCCAACTTTCAACAGAGGACTGGACGGTACCTACAAGGTCAGTGGTCATACCCAAATGGTCAGTTATCATTCCAAGTGGCAGTCGCCATTTCAAGGCAACATACACAGCGACATTTGTTGCGTATTGTTGGAGTTGTTTCCCTTTGAATGGTTAACCAGACCAGTTGGCCTCTGACCAAACAACAGACAAATGGAGTTTTAGCTCGTTATTGAACGAACTTTAATTTATTTTGTGTGAATGAAGCATGATATTTTCCTCTTTATCTAGTTTGTGTGAAATTTATTTTCGCAAGGGTTTGGTATGCTGAAGGCCCCCTCAAGTTGACAGTAATTTCAGAGCATATGGTTCAAAGGGTGGTTGTTGATGCCGATATATTTTCCAAGCTCATAAATGACTCAGTGGCGTAGCATACATGTATGTTTGCATGCTCAATCATACACTAAAATTTTCAAGATTGTTTTTTTAATCACGTAATTTTATTAATTTCATAAACAGGAAAGAATTAAGATAAAAATCTTCTTCTTATAATATGTCTGTATTAAAGTACAAACTTTAATGTTATTCATAGAAAAAGTCGGGTCTTACTTGATAATAATCAGACTAAACTAAGTTCCTAAAAATACGGGAGATTGATTTTAGGACTAGTAGAATTTTGTCAAGCTATCGGCCAATACCCTCCCCCTCCTCCGACGCTGCGCGCCTCGTCCGACCTTCTGTAAGCATATACTCCGAAAAATGATTTGCTACGCCACTGAATGTATCTTGTGTAGCCCAGATCTCGAGTAAAGTTAAAGAACATTTTTAAATGTTTTCGTTTGTTCGAACATGGAGTAAAATGCATTGCGGTTTGAGGCCCCTTGAACTGTTCCCCGGCGTGAGGAGTAGGAATCAATTTTAAAACCGCGTGTAAAGCGTACATGTAATAATATACATATAGAACTATATTCTATTCTGTAGTACATAAGTAAAATTAAAAGTAAGTTATCCGTATGTCGGTTTAACATTAAACGATGGAATTAGATAAGAGCTTTCTAAGTCCACATTCAGGCTCTGCGGGAGGAATGAGTGACTTTAGACTTACATCATAAGATTTACACGTAATTAAAATAAACAACAGCAATTGATGACGTCATAAAAACAAATATACACAAACTGATGACATTATAACCTAAGCCAATACAGGGACATTGGGAAAATAACTGTTGGTTGTATTTTTGTTGGATATCGGATTTTTTGTCATGACCTTCTGTTTTAACTTTTGGTAGTGGACAAATAAAAACCATTTAGCAAGTCGATCATATTTCATGAATTGGATAACCACATTTTTTTACGGGATCGAAAAGCATCGAGAAGTTAAACATGAACTGAGCGAGTTTTGCAGTACTCGGCTTGTTTTGTATCTAGGACAAGAGTAATTGTCGGCCAACAAACCCATCAAGCAATATATTTCATAGATTTAATCACAATTGCTATTCCACGGTGCCATTGTTCTCGGTAAAATTAAAGCGTGATTCATGTGAAAAATCAATGTATTGGAATGTTTTCATAGCACTTTCCAGGCCAATTAAAACCAAAATGTCGCTTTGAAGTTTGAAGTAGCACTAGAGTCAATATATCCCCCGCCACCGTCCCCATCATAATTGCGTGTGGCAAAAAGTTAAATGTATATGAATTTATTCTTGAGGAACATATTGGCTTTGGAAAATCAGTTCTTTTAAAAATAATCATTTTTTCGGCTAATTTCTTTTAAGCGTTTCTGTAAATTGGGGTACAAAACCACAGCTTATTTTGAACTACAAAGCATGGTTTAACATAGGGGCCTGAATATTTGAGTGGAGTGTAAACGAAGCGAACACTTGGCTAGCGAAGATGATGCCGATGGGAAACGTTCTATACATTTGGTTTGGGAGGTGTCTAATATCCCCATTTCTCCCTGTAGATCAATTCACGTATCAAAGTCACAAAAGAATATTTCGTTGTGTACTCAATTTCACACGTCCAGGTCAAAAAGGAATATCACACTTTGCTCCTATGTTTTAGTCCAGTTCCCAACAGAATTTTACAAAACATGTTAAAAAAAAAATCACATGTAAATGTTACCGGAATTTTTACATTTTTTCCTATAATTACATAGGTAAAGATAACAGGGGACTAATGCAGTGCTTTTTAAAACATGTCAACGTTCGCGTGTCAAAGTCACATTGTAATATTGTAATGTGTTATAATATTTCAACGGCCAATCAAGGTCCAATGAATAGTAAACTCTTATTCTAGTATTGCACATGTCGAGGTCACGAAGTAATATTACACTATGTTCTAAAATTGCAAAGGTCAAGGTCACAAGAGATATTACATTGAATTCTTATGTTCCAAATGTAAAGGTCAAAATTAATTTTACGCTGTTTGATTATTTCACTGGTCAAGACACAAAAAACCTGCACATTTCAATGTGTTATTGAATTTCACAGGTCAAGGTCACAAAGTGATATCACAATGTCTTCTAATATTACACATGTCGAGGTAGGAATATTGACTGTATTCTAATACATTTTCATATGTCAATATTTCATATTGGGTGCCTCGGTAGCAGTGATCGCTAATGCGCACAGTCACTGTACTACTGTGTGCTACATGTATCAAGCGTGAGCTTCAGACCACTCGCTCTCCCAAGAATTTCGGTTCGATCCCCAGCGGTGGTGGAAAAAAGAATGATGTCTGAAAGGGTTAGTTGTTATCCCTCCGATGGCACGGTGGTTTTCCCCCCGTGGGTTTTCCTCCACCACGAAAACACCATTTGTTCCCTCAGCGGCGTCGTAATAAAGCTCTACGGACCTTATGTTTGGTGTTGACAATTGTACACGACGTTAAATAAAGATTATTATTATTACTATTATTAAATACAAACGGAATATTATACCGTGTTCCGATTTTTCACAGGACCATGTCACAACGGATTTTACAATGTGTTCTAATATTTTACTGGTCAAGGTTAGAAAAGTTTTTTGAAAATAGCGCAGAAGTTTTTCTTTTAATGTCGACAAGGAGCAATATGGGCCCACAGACAATACCAAAGTTGATTATTAAGCTTAGAAACTACAATATCTAAATGCGTTCGATCTTTGTATGGAAATCGATATTATGCTATTTTCCATTAAAAATCAAACGTTTTTAAACATCGTCCGAGTTACGTCACTTTGTAGGCGTTTAACCATATGAACGGGAATTCGCGAGATTTGATGTGATGCAGACGGTAGACAACACAGTGGGAACCAGATTTCAGCAATAACAACATGTTTTAACGTCGTAAAATTATGGTTAATGTTTCAAAGGGATTATGTGTTTTCCGTATTAATGTTTATTGTGCTGGCAGAGTTTCTACGTAATCGCGGTAACAAGTGCGACTGTTGACGCCGTATGTGGGCTGCTGGCGATAACGGTGTAAATGGTAAATCAATGTCACAAGTCAGCATCCCTTTCAGACCATGGTGATTTCTATTTCACAATCCTGAATGTTCGTCCCTCATGGAAGTTAAGATAAATTGTTCTTCCTGTTGTTAATATTGATTGCTAATAACATCGAATAAAATCGATTTTGTCCGGATAAAAATATCATATTTATATGTTAATTTCAAACAACTTGTTAGTTTTATTCTGCTGAAATGAAATCAAAGAAATACGAAACTTCATGATATCGAAATTATTAAGCACAAAGCATTGACGATTTATAAATTAACTAACTTATTGCGTAATCGGACTTTTTTTCCTTTTTTTGTTCAGAAATCAAAACATTTGTCACATTTTCATCCTTAAAATTATTGAAAGCTTGCTATGCTTTTGTTTTCGGTGCATTCTAATCTGTCGAGAACCGCAAGCATTATTTTAACATATGGGGCGTCTACTGAAATAGCCGCAGCATGGCGATTAGAAATAGTAGTGACAAAAGTCAAAGTGCATATGGCTCTATTTCGATATATTGGTCAATATTTCAGAAATATTCAAAATTAAATGATTTTTTTTTCTATATCTTTAAGTTGCATACATGCAATCAGAAAGTTAAATATAATTATACGTATTGGAAACGTATACTATTTGTTTGATTGGCTAATCAAATGTGCCTAAATACAAAAAGTCGATTGGGTTCGTGTGACAATGAAACGTCGCTAGTTCGTTTTTTTTTATTCAGGGAAACTACATTTACGAGATGTTTTCTTTCTAGGTACAAATGCAATATTTCATCGGTTTCATTTTCTCACATTTTCCGAAAAGAAGGAAAATAACATTGAATGAAAACTTCCACCTGTTACTGAAGAGAAAGAGAAAAAAATTGCTCTTACCTCTGCGTATACACCTGTCTCATTTTTTGGCTGAAGGGGGAGGGGGACTGGATCCTCCCATTTATAACAATTAGATGACGTCACGTCAACAATGCATAGAACTTTTAACGTTAAAATTGTACATGACAGGGACAACAGGGAAAGAATTTTAAGCTGCCAATACTCGGCAAGCCTCGTATATGGCAACTTCAGAATAATAACTTTACATAAGCTTAAGGCTGAGATAGTCCGACCTTTTCTTGTACCTTTTAGTTCGAAAAAAATATATCTAATATTCTAAAGACTACAAGTATCCCGTTTGGGGCCCCAAATAAAATGGCCTCTACACTACTAAAGCTACAATTGCATGCTTCCGCGTAAAAATGCAGTCCGTCCTTACCAAGAAGACAACGTATTTCACAGTGTAGATTATATTTTATCTACAACCTCAGACATCTAACAACATGAAAACAATACATAAAACGACAAAACATTTATTTGTAATGCAGATTGTGAATTTCAAGCCGTGTGGATGAATACATTTCAGTGTGAGAAATTCCGCGAAATATCACGTAAAGGTACCAGACAGATCGAACGAAATAGACAAATCTAACATGGGGTATGACGTGGGATATCTCTGAGATGCGAGAATATATTAATCTCCTCCCCTAAGTGAATGAAATATTCTATTAATCCCAAATGGGTGCACTCAGTGACCCCTGTTCTATTATGACGTCACAATCAGATGACGGTGTTTTATTATAATGTAACAGTTAAAAACGTCGTTTAACTGACTATGGGAATCTTATCGTTGGCAAGTGAGTGACACCACCTCAAAAATAAAGAATTACTGTCAAGAAGATCTTGCATGGATCCTTGAATTTGTGAGGTATACCTACAGTACCATGTTAGGAAGTTTTTTTCTGCTCTTTCCAAATATTGCCTTATTAGCTTTCGTATGCGTTATCTAGACATTTTGTATTGCTAAATGTTGCATGAACATTGTTTACTGTTTGATCAAAATTTAGGTTAAGAGTTGATAGAAAAAAAGTTAAACCTTATGAAGGATTGTTGGAAAGGGATATTCTACCCTCGGGTAAAGCTGCGGTTCTGATTAAAATTCTACACCCTCGGGTAGTATATCAATATCCCCCATACCTACATATGTATCGGCCGAAGGAAATACGAAATCCTTTAGGGTCATACCATCCCGTATACCCTGCCAAAAATCCGTGTAACGAATTTATTACCCCTTTGAGTCTTTTATAATTGTTTTGTGGCACATAGTAGCCCCTTTGGCGAGTATTTCCTCATCAGTATGCGAAGCGAAACGTTTTGCCATTTTGCAAACAGCGAAGCAGACGACGAATGCGAGTTGTCTCCCGTTGCCCGGCCGCAAGATACAAAGTCAAGTGACCCGTATACCCCTTGTAAAATCACGTGATTCCACCGTATTACTGCTGAGAATCACGTAATATGACCGTATACCCCCTGAGATTTTCGTATACCCCCTGAGATTTACAAATGCGGTTTGGTACACTGTAGTTTTTAACCAATCAGATTCCTAGATATTTTTCAAAGGGGTAATAATAGACTATATTAGTAATTAATTTACTGACGTACAATAGAATTCTCTCCCTGTTTTACAATACAGGTTCAGGTATTTTTTCTGTCATAGGAGGTACTACCCTTATCAAATCTATAATTTACTACTGAGCGGAATCGGGTTGAGGTCGAATTTTAAGAGTACGTAACATCTGGTTATCCGGTGAATATCGATTTCTAAATATAGCCTGTATGGAAATTCCCCGGAACCTGTCGTAGCGCATGCGCAGTTAGACTGGAACGCAATCTGTCAGACGACATTAGAAGATGGCTGCTGGCGAACGTTTCTCCTCCGTTAGGAAAATTACCAAAATTATTCGAGGATAAAGATGCTGTAAACGTAAAAAAAAGGCCATTGAACACGCAGTGCATTTTCTCCATGCTTACCTTAAGAAAAAGAATCTAGACGATGCCTTCGAAAGCTGCAATGCTGAACTGTTGTATTCAAACCTGGCTAAATTTTACACGGAGGCTCGCGTACAAAAATCAGAACCTTTGGTTTTGTTTTGTTTTATTTTATTGTTGAAGCATATAATAAAACAGTTATGGGCTTTTGTGCTGGTAAATATGATGTGATATGAACCTGAAAGAGTGATATTGACTGAGGCTCCGCGTACTCGTCCACGCAATAAACTCGTGCTTTCTGATTCGTTAGAAAAATACAAGTGTGTGGTCTTGCATATTTATTACAACAGGAAAATTGTCGGGGATAAAAAATCAATTCCCCTGATGTGATGCAGATAGAAATGTCAACCCTCGGGTAGAGATTTTTGGAGATTTTAGCACTCAGCAAAGCCTCGTGCTAACCTTCAAAAATCTTACCCTCGGATGAAGATTTATATGACAACAGGAGTTACAGTCTCTATTTATCTTACCTATGGTGGAGATGACGGTGACAGAAAAGAACAGGGCTCCTGGCCAAGACCACTTGTACGTCGGACCGTCCGCCTTCCCGTAATCCGCGCATACACTTCCGTCATATCCTATAGCAATGCTGTTGTCCCGGAAGGTCTCAAGTAAAACCCGGAGCTGAATCGTCATAACAGATTTATCCGGATTTCCGTCGTTCTCTGTGATAACGTTTAACATGTTCGTGAGGGTTTTGTTCTCCATGGGTTCGTACTCCTCCTTTGAGTCGTAACAAATCTGCTGTTCGTTATTTTTCTCTAGATGTTCAAAGATGAACCCTCCCGCGACACAGTATAATACAACCATTCCGCAAAGTCCCACATGGGAAAACAAAAACTTCATGGCATTCTTGCAGCACCCTTCACGAGCCTTTAAACCCATCTTGTTGATGTATTCCCTTCAAATGGTCCACTGAAGATTATTTCTTTTTTAAATGCAGCAGAACTCAAAACGGGTTTTAAATCCGGATATTTGTATCCGCCTCCTGGTCCTGTTAAGCTACATTACTGTGTCGATGTGTCGTTGCTGCATTTCATAAGCTTGTAACGGTTGAACCCAATCAGCACGAATTAATCGAGTGACCTGAAACGATAGATTTTAAACTTTGTCACATGCGTAGTTTGATATTGACTTAGGGCACCAACACTAAGCTCTTTTGAATAGGTATTTTCCCCTGTAGACCAAAAGTATCTCGATATCGACTCTAAAATTTTGTAGGCCAAACAAACTCGCAAATTATGCAAACAGCAATCATTGGAACCGGTATAAAACAAAATCTGTCGTTTTCGTCTTGGCAACATTGAGCCACTTTAATCGATACAGTTTTGAATTAATTGTTTAATGCATTGTATTTCTTAACCATTGCTGGACGATGACCCAATTACCAAGACTTGAAGTGACATTACGTTGGACTTTTGATCAGAGTGCTTTAAGAGCTCTCCTTTCGATTGAAATTAGGAGAGAGTGTACTGCTTTAACTGACCATAAAATGTATTTACAAAAACAATATTTATAGGATTAGGATGAACATATTCCCCCCAAGGTTAATACGCAGTTTCATCAACCTGTGTTACCAATATATTAACCGAGGAACAGGTCCGAGATTGATATAGCACGCATTGACCAAAATTAACATTCTACCGGATTGATTTACCATCATGATTCAACGATATCAAAAACAAAATGAAGGATTAACTTCTTTAACCCGTATTCTTGATATTATTCATGAGCATTAGACACTTCTATATAACATCAATGACAAGCGTTTTCGGTTAATGTAATACTAATAATTGTTGTACATTTTGTGCATCCATAATACATGTACAAGCAAGTGTTGCACGCTATCGTTGAAAAGTTCACGCTTACAAATGCAATGCACGCATACATCAAACACATTTTTTGGACAGTTTGATTTGGTTTGTTGTGCTTTACGTCCTATTAACTGCTATGGTCATTTGAGGATTTGGCGACTGTACGACGTTGGCCTCGAACCCATGACCCAGTGGTGAACGGCTAGTGTTCGTAAATGACGAAACGTCTGACATAATGTATTCGCTCAGCCACAACGCAGTCGGAGAGACTTAAACAGCTCGTACTTGGACAGTCGGAGAGACTTAAACATTTTAATAAAATAAGTTATCAACACAAATATATTGTGTTAAAAATAACCTTTTTTATTGTTTCGTTTAAATGTTTTATTTTAATGAATTAGAACCGTTGATTTTATCAAAAGCTATTGTACTGCAAAATCATAGACACTAGATCCAGAATATATGGTAATTAGAACCAAATATTGGCCCGTCGATAGCTCAAACGGGCACCATAACGAACGGTAAAGGCGTACATTGATTTCTAACAGCGGGCTATATGGCTTCTCCCTTTGTTTCAAAATCTATGGAAAACTGAGCATTGACCTTATTTTATATAAAATTCCGAAAGCAAACATGTCTTCTCTATTATTACAGTACCACTATCATTTAAAATGCAATTAAAGTTCAAAACAAACACTATATTTTGGTTTTAACAAAAGCTAAAATGTGTATTTCGTGATTATCGACTTTTCGTTGTTACAAGTACATTGTATGCAAAGGGCTAATCGATCTCAATTTCAGCGGTTTATAGAATCTTGTCCAAACAACCCGTTCTTTGCCCTCCATTTCAACTTCAACCATGATAATAAACAAACAATATGAATTGTATCCTAAATTCAAACTATAGTTAAAAAAAAAAAAAATCGTGTCCAAATTCCTGAACTGCAAAATTAAATATTGGAACATGAAAAAAAGTCCGTCTTTTGATCTTTTCTCGAACTACACATAATGAAACCCTGGCCGAAAAATCCGTCACGTGAATATCTATGTACTGTAAAGCGCTTAAGAGTGGCTTATGTTAGCTAGATAGGGCGCTATGTCAAATGTTGTATATTAGTATCATTATTAAAGCCTACAGAAATTATTCTTGACGGACAAAAAAAAACAATCTTGTTTCCTCAATCAAAAAAGATAAAATCCGCCAAGTTTCTTTAACTTAATTCTGGATAGATCAATATAATTGACCAATTGTCAGCATTAAAAACGTAAACAATGATGATATGGTCGGATAAAACAGTTTTGCATTTGGAAATGTTTGGCAGATGCTGATATGCGTGGGATGACGGGGTTTAATATTGTAAAGGAAAACGTTTCGTACAAAATCATGGTGGTTTGCGGGGTGCGGGGTTGGCAATAGAACCGGGGGCGGTATACAGGGGGTCCACTGTACAAATAGGATTCCGGACAAAACAGCGAGGACCCCAGTTAAAAAAAAAAAATCCGCCGTGTTACTCTAACTTCAACTACGGTGTATAGTTTGTAAACAAATCAAGCTGTGCACAGTTTTATTGTTATGAAACTATAAAATGTATTATAACACTTAATTCTTTATCATTTGTAACCAATCCTTGCTTATTATTCATCAATAACTTTAATTAATATCAATACATACATATGATGGACTTCGTACTTATCGATTCTGTTTTTATAACATTTAGATAATTCCGGAAGTAGATATACTGTTTATTGGGTTATCCGGTTTTCTAAGTTTGTGTAAACACAAATGATTTGCTTTTATTTCCTCGGGCAGATATTAAACCACCACATTTATATTAGGTGTGTCAATTTGCTAATCAATGGCGATCTCACTTACAATGGCCGAGAGCTCAATTCTCTGAAACAGGAGTTACGAGATCATATATATGCTTTTTTGTAATAGGGGATACTAATGTACTACCACTTAAACACCTCTGATAAAGCTACAGGCGTAAGTGTGTATTGGCCCATGATCATGACTGTGTAAATCATAATTATTCCCATAATTACTTGAATTGTCACGTCATTTCCGCTTGATGTTCGTTCGTTGTTGGAGCAAAATGCTGCAAAGCTGCTGGCAAAAATGTTCATTTGAACAAAAAACACATTTGTTTGAAGTTTTTACCTTCAAAACACCAGTTTTTTTACTTTCAACCTCGTGTTTGAGATTTCTCAGCCACGCAGGTAGGGTATTATTCTATAAGTCAAAAGTAAAGGCAATGTAATGAACATGGATATCATATAAATTGTGGCCATGTCAACGAGTGCATGATCGGACACAATGTGCGACGTTAACATCGTTACGGCATTGGAATGACCAATTCCGTTGTAAATAAACAGCAGAATTGGGCAATCAATTTCAATTTAAATGTCAGGATTGACACATCTTTGTGCGTTTCAGATCTTCGTGAAAGTGTCTACAATATCATGTATATTTCAGTCATACTACGAAAAACAATTAATTGAAAAACAGGTATATCAATGTCATATTCTCTTTATAAATTATTATTCTAGGTCATTTCTGTTTTTCTCTTAATGTTTTGAGTTTTTTGTACGGTCTAAAGACATTTGAAGTCATCTATGGCCAATCGCTTCATGATTTTTTCCTTTCTAGCATTCCAGCATTTTCATGATAGTACATTTGTGTCATGCGCGTCAAGGGTGCTAATCTTGCAAGGCACTTCCGCATACGATTTTAGGGGACGAAAACAGTATAAACGTTGCGTGACCGCGATATCTTGATCATAGCTTGATATTAACGTGAACTTGACCGATGCTTCCCATACGCTACCATGATATAATGAATACAATACGTTTATATTGATATATTTATCAATCGGAGCATCCTTTTAACTGCAATCGGGACGAAGTGTTCCGAATGACTTTTTATGTTATCTACATAAGACGCTCAATACATATTGTTTATTTCTTGGACGTGCTTTAAGAACGATAAAAGAACACAGCATACACATCTATATAAAAACGTCAACTCCTCATTAAGTACTTGTTGTAATCTTATCGATAACACGTCAATGAAATTGACAACATCTTTTGAAATTTTAAAGTCAACTGAGGCTTACTGTAGCGGGGCTTATCGGAAGTGCGCCTCATTCAAACCTTATGTCGTTGCTTTCGTCGTCGTCATTCTTGTTTACGACACTTGCTAAAAGAATTAGGTGATCATTCAATGCATGAAGCTAAAACTCTTTTGTAAACAGAGGGCTTAGTGTTCAGCAATATCTTGTCTACACAACGCTCGTGCTAAGCAACTCTAGCAATAGTTACATAAAACAAAAAAATATCGTTAATCCCAACCTTCACGAATCCGGTCTATACGGAGTAATCAAAATACATATACATTGTTATTGTTCGGTCTGATGAGGTTCCACATTACATATAGTCTAGCATGTCCGGTTTAACAAAGTTCACTGTAGAAACAAGATAAACATGCGGACAAGCAAGGTTCCACTATACACAGATGCCAGAGTCTGGTCTTACGAACTTCCACTGCACAAACATTCAAATATGTTCGATCTAACGAGGTTTAGCTGTACACATCGACACAAGTGTCCGATGCGATACTGGCTTTGGTGTCACGGGACGGTACGGGATGACAAGGGATGGTACGAGGAAAATCAATCGATCAATCGATAGAATACAGGCACTTGTATACGCAGTGGCTACCAAGGACATTTTATTATCGTGTCAGATGACAGTCACCTTGTACAAAATCAATGATTCAAATTCAAATATCTCCGACTCGATAGAGCAGTAGCCCTTTACATATATATATTCTCTTTTATGTTGTCGACCACCTCGTCAGATGTATATTGAATTATATTTAATTGTTTAGAACTGGTCGAAATCGGATGGAATATGGCGTATACATTGTCAGCAATATGAATTAGGTGTTATATTGTACCATGATACAAACGCACGGAAGAGTGCTATCTTGAAGCGTTTCCATTTACCTTAAAAAGTAATTTTCAATAATTGTACAGTGATATTTGCTGTTTGAATAAAACGAAGTTAAAACTTGCCGTCATAAACATGATATTTATTTTTGCATTCTGTTTCGATTCAAAGCAAATCTTAAGCCTTGTATAAATGTACATAGGTTTATAAAATAAACAGAAAAAGTTCTTTCGCTGTAAATTTGTCCAGAAATTGCTCGTTCTTTTTGTGTGTTTACGAGGGTTTAAGATATCAATATAATTCATGTTTGAAATTACATGTTAATGTGTAGATTTAGAATAAAAGGCGAGTGACATTGTCTCTGTTAATTTAGGTTTGTCGCAGAGAGGAAGCAAATACTTTTGATCAGAGGAGCAAAGTCGAGCTTGATTAATATAAAAAGTGGGAAACTGCAAGGTAGCGAACTCGATCCAGTGCTAATGATATTTTCATCAATGACCTTAAGCTTCTTAGTTAACCTTTTCAATTACCTAAACGTTCACAATAATAGCAAGATTATGGGGTGTAGTACCATCACGTAAGATACGAACCATATACAGCAGGCCTACAGGAATTAGGCAAGATGCGTGAGGGCAGTACCATGCGAGATACACACCGTATACGACTTGACCAAGAGGAATTTAATCATTAGTTCGACTCGTGACTTCTAAAAAAGTAAAAATCTTTAGTGATTTCTAACGTCAGAGAAGCTTAGAAAGAGATAGGAAAATTTCGCTCGATTAAACTGCAGATGTAACTTCTACGCGAACAAAGTATTCATAGAATGGAACGGTTTCTTTGAGGAACACATAAATGCGACATATGCACATTCTATGTTGATCTACAAGACATTCAAGAATGTTCCGGAAATGTGAGAACTTAAACAGCAAACACAATACACAACAGTATGTACGTGATCTTCACAAACTTATTGTAAGAGAATGCAGAGATCGTAATTCGAACTTGAAATCGATAAATAAACTAAGGCTAAATACAACAAAAGGAGATATTAATAATAAACAAGGAAACCGTTATCACGCTCAAGATAAGATTCCGTACATTATTTAAAGAAAAAGTTTATAACATGGACTATAAAATACCGTTGAACTTAAATACCCAGTAAGCTTAAAAGGTTGCAAATCGCAGCATCATATCTAATTAAGTCAAATATATCCTCTACGTATTTGAAACATGCTTAGATTATAATCACTGACTGTTATAATGGAATGATCCACCTATGTTCCATTCAAAACAACAAAATCTTTTTCTGATAAATAATGCTGAAATGCATACAATAAAACAAAACAATTATTACCTGGGAGCGTCTATTTGTGCATACAGACAACCTACTATAAAAATAGGTCCCTGATGACTTGATCACGTGACAGTAGATATTGTTGTGTGCGTCGA
Source organism: Mizuhopecten yessoensis (assembly GCF_002113885.1). NCBI lineage: Eukaryota > Metazoa > Mollusca > Bivalvia > Pectinida > Pectinidae > Mizuhopecten > Mizuhopecten yessoensis. The sequence goes on along the minus strand of NW_018407191.1, from coordinate 125,418 downwards.
TCATATTCAAAACGTATCGCCTTGACTAAAGACAACGTTTCCTACGGCGCACACAATGATTTGTGTATATGGTTGAATGACGTTTCCGTCCCTTGTGGCAGCCAGCATCGACTTGTACAAGACGAACTCATACCGCACAGTTTGTTTTACTTTGTCTATAGACACAACCTTCTGTTGAGATTTGTATACGATTGTAAGTAACGGGACTGTTTCTAAGTATATTTAGTTCGATAACGTACTGTACAATTCCAAATTTGCAATGACGTCATTTCCTGTATAATGTTCGAAGTGAATACAATCTATAAAACTGTATTCAAAATATTGTTATGATATGATTGATGGTTTTAAAGACTTGTCAAAACAGCAAGGTCACAGAATGCTAAAAGGTAAAAAATATGCAAACGGTATATCCGATAAAAGACAAAATCAATTGAAAATTAAAGATTCCTTTTATTACGAAAACTGGTGTAGCTGACTAATTTCGTCGTTACTACAACTGGTGCAGGTTTGTTTCTGTTCTCCCTAATCTCAACCCTTAGTAGACGTGGTAATGAAACTCCTAATTCTGCGTGAGAAAGACAGGATATAAAAATAATAATAATAATAACTGACTGTGGAGCGTACAGCCGGTGCTGTTATTTCGGCGCTCACAGCTAGCATTCAACAATTCTAGCACTACCCAACAAAGTTGTCATTTACAGCTGAATAGACTAGAACAAGCGGAGTAAAGTATCTTGCATAAATACAACACATTGCCGTGACGTGGCTCGAACCGCAACCCTTCGGTTATGAGCCCGGCGTCCTACCACTGGACTACCGTGCCTCCTCATTGGTCACCCTGAACGATCATGCAGTGGGAAAAAGTCTATTCTTTTACCGAGCCTGCCGAGGTAGAATAACTGCAACGTGATTTTTCAAAATTATGGTTCATGTACTTAAATCGTCTAAAGTACAATTTAATAAGCAACTGGGACTTTTTTATGCCACAAGATTTTGGTTACTTTAAAACACGGAGACATTCAATAACATGTATTCAAAAAAGACTTTTGTTATCATATGTTTCAACAAGACTACAAAGATCATGGTTGAGTGCCCTACTGACTGGTCCAAATGCACACACTATCACTTACGAAATGTTTTAACAACAAAGCAGCAGATTTTTTGCACAGCCTAGACAGGGCAGTCATAATGAATTAACAAAAAAGGTTAATAAAGTCTTTATAGCACCGGTGTGTGTTTTTTAAGTCCTGAAGGTCAATAAATCGATCTAAACTAACAACATTCGTTAAAATAAGACCATGACAAAACACAAAGGAAAAATAAAATATGTGTGTCACAGAGTACAAAGTTCAGAAGCATTTTTACCTAAAACATAGGTTTTAAAAACTAAGTCAGTAGTTTGAATAAAGGTTAACGATGCACATGTCCTAAGGAAAGTTGTTAGGCTGTGCAAAAAATCTGCTGCTTTGTTGTTAAAACATTTCGTAAGTGATAGTGTGTGCATTTGGACCAGTCAGTAGGGCACTCAACCATGACCTTTGTAGTCTTGTTGAAACATATGATAACAAAAGTCTTTTTTGAATACATGTACGTATAAAATGATAACTGTACTGGGACGTTATTCTATTAGCGGCAAGTATATCGACTTCAATACTGGTGTTATAGGGTCTTTCTTTTCTCAGGAAGATTGGAAGCTTTACGTTCTGGAGATGCTTCAACAGTTCGATGCAATTGCATTCCTAGACACATGGATCGATGCCTTGCAGGCGTTTGCGGTCAGACTGATTCATGCAATACTTCGGAGAAGAAGGCATGATTATTTGGTGAATGACGTCCTTTAGTTTTCTAGAGAAGTATCAAAGAAATCGCCAAAGTTCTCCACAAATGATACTTCCTTTATGGCACTAGCAGTGGCGCTAAGCGCTGATTGGAGGTATTTTGTTTCTGGTGGTATGGAGTAAACACCATGAATTTTTTGTCTATCCCAGTTCAATTCTAACATATAGGAACTTACCAAGACGTTGAGGTCTAACAAACGCGCTTCCAATCAGACTGATAAATCATGCCAATTGTCATAAGGTCGGATAACCATTTTTGCACTAGGTAATCATAAGCGTAACATTGAACAACGATATGAATGTATCCAATGAGTTGAAATTGGAGGCAGTACTTTCTTGGTCTCAGCATGGACTACTTAGGGACCAAGACAGTCAAGCATTTTGATATCAGATAGAACGTTGCCTACAACCACTCGTTAACTCATCTTTTTAAAATAGGAATGGATCTTGGGTAAATGCGTCAGCAGATATACCATATGCATACTTTAGGCGCTTAAAAACTATGCCTTGATCAATGTTACCAAAGGCAGTAGATATATCAAGCAACATTGAAACTGCCCCTAAACAATTGTTGTCCAAAAGCGCAACTATCAGAGTGTTCTCTCCAAAGAGCAAATTTTGTTGAGTGAGATGGACAGCAGATTTGAGGTTTACGTGGGAAAAGTTGTCTTCTTGATGTTTTTCAAGTCGCTTCATAACAACTTTGTATGCCATGTGGAGGGTTCCACATAGGTTGGTAGATCTTCATTTTGATCTCGCTAAACCGGACTCTTCCATAGTGGAGGTGGAGAGAAACAGTTGTTGTTTTAAAACAGGACGGAACCTGTTTCTATTAGTTGATGACTTACACACTGTTTAGGATCAAGATCACAGGGTTCATCTAAAGTCATCCCTTAAAAAGCTTAAGGGTCGATAATTCGACAAAATTGTTTAAAAATGAATCTTCAAACTGAAAGTAACAAATAGTTTTTTCAATGTTTTGTTAAAGTTTTTTTTTTTTACGCACGTATGACTTCTTTTTTTCTTTCTTTCATTTCATCTCGTAATAAACAAATCATGACATTAGGCCGTTTTACAATTCTTTCAATATCAGTATCCGTTACTTAGAATAAAGTATACGGTTGAGCCTGAGTGATAAGTTTGTTATTTCCTAAACTAACGTACTAGCTCTTCGTATCAAGATTGCCTGTCATTATCCTGTCGAGGTCGACTTCGAACAGGTTTAAAGTATTTCTGACCCAAGGAAACTTAATGAGACAGATAACCTTCAGAAACATGGAAAAAAATAAGCAAGAAAGATATAAGCCAATATTGATTTCAGCATTGTCTGTTTGGGTATAGACATTACAATAGTTCTTTTAAGTAGACCTCATCGAAAAATCTCAGAGGGATACAATCAATATATGTTTTTCAGAACTAACAAACAATGTACGTATGTATGGGCCAGGGCGGACGTATAACGGTAAACAAAAGCAATACATCGTCGTGTTATTGATTAACTGCGGGCCTGTTGTAACCAGCTCTGCCTTGTCGCTGGAATCTAGAAAGGAGAACATATGCAATGTATTCTTGTTTATCCATATCTAACTTGTAGAAAATTCCACGTCTCAGAAATGAGGAGAGAAAAACATCCACTTCATGTTGTTCATAAAATTATCACTTTAATTATAAAACCTAACTGATCATGATTTTTTTTCCAAATTCTTTTCTTTTCTAGAGCCTCATTTTCGTATATTTATTGATTCATGTTTCTGTGAAATTCCTGCGTATTTTCGATTGCAATTTATATTGAATTGCTATATTTTACATATCCCTGGTCTTTAAATATTGTTTATATATAAATATATATTGATTCATTTAATTGTTCTATTATTTTGTTTTATGTACGAACGCTGTTTGCCGTTATTAGTGGCCTTATACATATGTACATTCACTTTTGTACGTACTTGAATCGATTACGAATGTTTATTTATACAACGACCCCTATACTTATGCAAGTTGATGTCTCACGTGTCAGGCCCATATGGTCATTAGTACACATTTGAAATTATTCCTAAGAACTCGCCCATTGATCTGATCCGCGCCTCGATATACATCAATATATTCTCAATGGTTATGTTAACGTCATCAAGTATTCCGGCCCTCACCATTCTCTCGCTTTTCACAAGATGTGGTCGTTCGTAGCTGCCATGAAGACGGTGTATAGTAAGGGTTGAACTAGTTATACAACCTTAAACAGGTCATTTCATACATTCTCATTTTAAAACATGTTAAAAAAATGAAGCCATTATGTATATATATATATAGATATCTGTACTTTTATATTAGTTAACAGGTTTTGAATAATCAAATTCAAGAATGATATTACAGATATTGAAAATAAATCTGCTTTAATTTCAATTAGATTATATTTCTTACAGTAGAACAAAATACACATGTTGGAAGGAAGGTAAATCTTTGACTAATTGCATGAAAAATATAATAATGCAAATAAATAATATCCCTTCGATGTCATAATTACATCTCTACTGGAAATCTTCATTTCCTCTTGATAAAGAATTGAGCGATTTTTATTACAAAACAGAAGTTTTATTTTCTTAAATCCTATCGCATTTGTTGCTCTGTGGCCTTTGAAAAAGATTAGTGTCAGAGTTCAGAGTTTACCTGATGAATACTGATCTTAAAGGTTAAAGGGTTATCTTTACTAGAGATATATTATAACGAATAATATACTTATAATTCAGTATGAAGAAAGGTACAGATTGTACGTAAATAGTCCCATTGAAAAGTGTAAGGACTCATCTTCTTATATAGTATAATAATAATAATTCCAGATTATTATATACAGCTATATCACAACCTAATTCGTATGTCGTCTCAAACCGGTTCACAAATTGTTATCCGTGGTTATGGGGCCTTCGCAACCAGCCAATATCTTTCTCAGCTCCATGGGGAGCATACAGTCGGTGCTGCCATTTCGGCGCTCACAACTAGCATTCAACCACAACAATGATGTGCCGTGACGCAAACCCTCAACCGTACGCGTTTGGTCACGATCCAGGCGTTCTACCGTGCCTCCTTTTCTTCGAATGCATACCATAAACTAATTCAATTTCCATTTTATGTAGATGCTTTCAGAAATACAGTCATACTACCAATTAAAATGTATAAAAACCTGATGACAAAAACAGGCATAGTTATTACAATTTTCTTATTTATCAATTAGTTTATTTCTCAATTGAAAATGCACATGTCAATAGGAAAGCCCTTTGGTTTTGTCTTTTTTTTTCAAATGAAACATTTTTGACAAGAAATGAGAAATTGTAAATATTGATGCCGCAGTGACCTTTGGGGTTAACACGCGTAACGCGCGCGCGCACACACACACACACACACACGTGATGGCACATTTGAAAATTTNGGGGGGGGGGGGGGGGGGGGGGGGGGGGGGGGGGGGGGGGGGGGGGGGGGGGGGGGGGGGGGGGGGGGGGGGGGGGGGGGGGGGGGGGGGGGGGGGGGATGGTGCGTATATGATGACTCCGCGCACTCGTGAATATATTCGTCCGCGCAATAAACTCGCGCCTTCTGATTTGTTAGAAAAACACAAGTGTGTGGTCTTGCATATATATTGTTTCATTTTGAACGTTATTAAGTTTCTATGAAAATCGAAAACGGGCGACATGCAAGGCTTTTAGTTCCCCTATGAAATATACTTTTTAAATACCATTCTAGAATTGGTATTGCATATATAAACTACACATTTAATAGAAAATAAAGTATATATGATGAGAGTCATACTCCTGATATAAACCGCGGGATTTCTGTTCAGCAGACGACGCGTAAAACATCGGTATTGATTTGGTGCCTTTATTGTAATACAGAATATTTTATCATTTCCTTTCCATCTTTGCCATGATGACTATCCCGCCACCCACCGTCATATGATTGACCTGTAACTAAGATATTAAAAAAACAATGAAAGCAAAACAATAATAAAGAGAATGACGTCATGTCACGTGATAGCTATCGTCCATGCATCTAAAGAAAAGAATTCCTAACAAAATTATGTACCTTTATAAAAGAAACCCCCAATTCTGTCTGTTCCTTTGCATGAAAGTATTTATTATCTGTAACTGCAGTACATCTCCGTTTCTGTTATACTGTGTCCTTCTGTTCTGCTAGCATTGCCAAGTCCAAGGTGTTGAGATAAATAAAAAGTTTGAAGGTAAAATAAAAAACGCATCGTCAGTGCACCCTTAAGCCACAGTCAGCAGAGGAATACAAGAATTTTTAAATACTACTTTTCATAATGTATTGTATACAAACCTTTTATTGTTTAGTCAGGAGTCCCGTACCACTGCCAAAAACTGTAATTGTATTCGAAACTGTTTTACCGGAATGATTATAATTTAGAGAGCGGGGCTAGACCTGGATTCGAACCCTGTACCTCTATACTGTTGCTGTAACAAACCAGTCAACGAATGAACCCTAGTCCAATATCGCTACTCACTATAGTTACAGTGCATATCAACAGCGAGAATAATGGGAGGCTACTGTGTATACACAAAAACAAAACAAAATCTGTAGTTTTTTGAGCTGCAGTAGGACAGAGGCCTTAAAAGATTTACAAACAAACACACAAACAAGCATACAAACAAAAAAGACAAAAACAAAAAAAACCCACTCCAATTCTCTAGTTTTTTGCTAGCAGCGTGACAGGCATCCTTAGATGATATCGCCCAAATCTAAAATAAATGTTTTCTTACATACATAATATATCATGGCCTAGAATCGTCGCCAGTGCACCAGTCCATTTATTACCTACAATGGTTCCAGACAGGTAAAGCGTATTCGGTGTATTGTGACACTGACAACAATGCGTGTGACATCATCAATACTTGTGCGCTTAGCGATACCGCTACTGCAGGCACGGCGGTTTTAATTGCACATATTGTAGCGGATCTGTACCGGGTCGATTGGCGGTGACCAGATATTTGAAGCGGTAGAGCTTCCGTTTAGAGTTCGGAGGTAATATCACATGTTTTTATTCCGGCTAGAACTAGGTATCTTTACATTAGCGACATTTTAAGCGTGGGTACAAAGCGTGAAGCCGTTGATGTAAGTGGTGCCACCCGTAACCATTGGAGGAGATCTAAACATTTCGATCTGCTCAGAAAACAAATCGATGGTCATTTCCGTCGGAAAATCCGCAAATGTGGTACTGGTATATTTATCTCGTATTGTTACTAGCTGTAGCAATGCAACACTGAACGCATTTAATGAGATAAATATTAAAAAATATATAAAAAAAAATAAAAAAATGCGTTCTTTACCAGTCTTGCTTGAGCCTTTGGAGCAATATTAGATCGAAGGTTTATCATCATAAATGGGCTATTCACAATGACTTCGACCACTGGTGACATTCGTATTTTCGTTAATTGACCGGAACCACCACGACGGGTACCACATGTGGTGCATTAACGCTTACATTTACCGATATTCTTGTTTCCCTCATATTTCACGAGGGTTCATGATGCTTAACCTTTTGTTTTGTTGTCTTCTACGTTATTAGGGGCGGCGGTGACCAAGTTGTTAAGGCATCTGACATTCTGCTACCACTAGCCTTTCAACAGTGGGTCGCGGGTTAGAGGCCTACGTGGGGCAGTCGCCAGGTACACGTACTGGCCGTTGGTCGGTGGTTGTTCTTCGGGAACTCAAGTTTTCTCCACCACCAAAACCTGGCACGTCCTTAAATGACCATAACTGTTAATAGGACGTAAAACACAAACAAACCAAACCAAACTTCTAAGGTAAACTTTCATTTTTGATTTTTTTAAATTGTCCTAAGTTGTTGACGATTTGGCAAATACCGATTTATTTCTGCTTCATCCTATAATTAAATAAAGCTGGTATCTGTATCCATTGTAAATCTCTGTGGTTTTTTTTATATATGAATTAACTATTTAACTAAGCACCCTCAGGTTTAAAACGAGGTCCTTGTTCAGGTTGTCAACAATCTGAACAAGGACCTCGTTTTAAACCTGTTGTAACTCTTACTAATATGTCCTAACTGAATATTCCATGGCTTAAACCAAATGTGTCTGGGCTGGTCTGACCGTTTTTAACCGAAAAAAAGAACGCTCGCATTGTTTCCAGCAAGCTGATTTAAGCCTATACCAATTAAATGACATCTTCTGACATCGATTTTCTCTAATTGCTATGGTTTATGTCCCGGAGCGATTCAGGCCGGGCAGGACCAAGTCGGCATAATGAAATCTATTCGGAATATTACGCAAATACCCTGTTTGAGATTTCCGCATCACCGGCAACAATGATGTTTTGGCAGGAAATCACTCGAACACACAATTCTATCGATATTCCAAAATTCACAGGTTCCTGAACCGAACATAATACAAGTACATATACACTGGTACTGATCGTAAAGTGAGCGCGCGGACAGGCGGGTCAAGATTTTGATATTCAACTATTTACACTATCACTAGGATTGATTTAAAGTAAAATTAGTGTCATGGCGTCTCCAGTAACTGGAATCCCTCATAACTGAAGGTATACAAATGTACCTCATATAGACAGCAAAGTATAAATATATCTAACATATAGTTCATTTTTAAACACATCATGGCCAGCCGTCCTATTATACCAAAAATTTCAGTCTTTAAAATCTTTTCATTTTTTTATTCAAATTTCCACGTCTAATAAACATATGTTGTTTTAACTTAAATTTAATTTTAAAAAACACCAAATCGAAAATTTAAAAAGAAAAATGTCCGCTTATCGAAGGTGAATTTTGGACATCATATAACCGCTTTAGGAGACTTAAGCAGTTGATTTAACCTTAACGTTAGCGATATGTTTATGTGTGTGATGTAAGTGTTATAATAATACGGTTCGTCAAGGTCATTTAAACTCTTTTGCAGCAACACTCAAGCTTTGATTTTGAAATGAAACTATAAGAATAAATATATGTATGAAAATCACAAGAAAATAACAAAGAGACAATAAAACCATTATTCGAACTAAAAAACCATAAAACTAACACAAAATGTGAAAAAGGAAAGTTTTACACGGAGATCCTTGAAAAAAATACCAGGCAAATGATACTACGTGGTCGGGAAGGGTAAGCGTCTTCTGCTTCATCGAAGACAGCCGCCATTTAAATATAGGTCAAATCAAATTCAAAACACTGACCTTCATATCGCACAAAGAAATAACATATTTTCATATATAACCAGATGGCGACAATAAAATTTGGCCATGGTCTTAATCAACCTCTATCTTTGGAAATTCTGTGTCAGTTTGTTTGTAATTAGCAGCTGGAATTTATCACGAAAATCATGATATTCGGAGTAAACTCTTGGAAGAGGAACCAGCTGCGACATGTAAACACCGAAGGTAGGGCATACAGGGATGTTACTAACAAGAAAGGGAAAGTTCGCGATTTGATTGTTGATATCGTCCTGTCTATCGTACAGCTTAGTAGTAATTTGTCCCTGTTGGTCATGTAGCAAGTAAGTAAAGATCGAGGAAAGAAGCTGGAAATGAAGAATAAGTCGTGTCCTTGATTTCAATCGCATGAGGGAATATACGATTGATATAATATAAACACATTATTTATTTTACAACAATTATAAAACAAGGTTTTACAAATTATACTAATCACTCTTGTTGGCCCGAATGTTAGCGCGCCGGAGGTCTTACTGTAGGAGGACACCGGAGCGCCCGGAGAAAACCCACGTTCAGAGACATCACATCGTCGACATATCTGAATGTGAATTGCATTCTTAATTGAATTTCACTATTTTTAAATAGGTTTAGTGTTTTGATAGTCTGGCATTTTAATGTAAAGATATTATTATTTGCTTGTCTGTCTTGTCTGCAATATTCGGTATATCGTGACAGTGGAAATAAAAGAACAAAAATAAATAGATGAACGGTATATCCAAGCTATACTCGACATATCCTCTTCATTCAATAGACGAAAATGACATGTCAAGTGCGTCTAGAGATTTTCGGAAAACAAATACACTATATATGTATATAAAGTAATACAATACTTGCGCGATCGCGTTACGATGCACGTTTTCCGATGTATGTCTGTAACATCCTATCGTCCGACAGGAGAGAATGTTATGCAGCACTGTCGATTCCATTGGTTGTCCTCAACATCCGGGTTATAACGCCCTAATATTGTTTTACGCATCTTCTTCGTCTGGCTGCTCTGCTGTTGTACATGATATATACAGAAACACTTCCATCACGAAGAGTATATTGTGGGAGTCCCTATTTGTTCTTGACCGATTACTTGTATTTGTATATCAGTTTGTCGAATTATCCGCCATTTTGCACACCAATATGGATGCCTATTGATTATATAACTCTATACCGAAATTTTAGTCTTAATTACTTCAAATACTTTGGCATGGATTACAACACATTTTTCGGGTTTATAAAACAAGCTTATTACCATCTGCAAAATTAAAGCATTTTTATGGCCCTACCTTGCGGACAAACACCTGTAATTATAATCGATCAAAGTGACAAACGATGCGAGTTGATAAACGAATCTTAAAATAAAATCTCTGCAATTCAAAAGATGGTCTGATAATAGTGGCAGAAATATAAATGAACAGCGCCTTATCTGTTTATCATGTTTTAGTGCACGTTTCATTGACATATCACATAAATTATATGATATAAGATACCGTGTGATGCATTAACTAGATGCAAGACATCTTTCCTTCAACGGAACAAGGCACTTGTGTCATTTTGATAGCGTAAACAATTTAAAGAGTTCCTGTTTAGGAATAGCTTTCTATGTCACATTGATCGTACCAAACATTTAACCTTTGTCTAGATACAAACTCCCATAACTAACAATATTATTGTACATGTATTGTCCACGAACAGCAATGTCAAATTTCTAAGTCATACCCGTATGAGAATACTTATTGTCTAAAACGATTATTTTGTCGACATAGCTGTCAGCTTGAACAATCAATATGCCAACTTCTCAAAATATCTTTCCCTCTATTATATACATGTATATCATTTGTTCCACTGTTTTCTGTCTATAAACGGTATTAAGTCATTTTAGATATCAACTTAATAATAAATATTAATTTATAACATCGGAACATATTGAAAGCGATGATTATCGATTGTGTTTTGTTAAGCTAACCAGACTTCCATCATTAAGCCCGGTCATCACCTTGGCGCCCTTTGGTGTTATTGAAACACATTGGGTATGCGTTATATGAGAAATTGTCATTGCCCACAGGTATAATACAGGTTCCAGGTTAAGTACAGCTGTACCAATTTAAATGTGTAAAACTAATGAGACGGATACATATCGTATCGAGATCCATAAAATATTCCACATGGACCGAGATTTATAAAGGTAAGCGCGTAGTAGTGGAAAATCCAGACTCAAGCCGACGGGCGCTTCCAGAGGAAATCAGGGCTACTTGAATTTCCATGCGGAAAACAGAGGGAGAATGAACATTTGTTCGTTTTATCTAATAAACAATATCTGCATATAAGTTAGAAAAAGAAATCTGACGACATTCTTTCTTTCAGACCCAACGTATATATTTAATAAACGATATTTATTGATTTATGTAGATATTATTTATTTATTTAGATGTTCCAACACCATTGCTGTTTCAACAAAAACTATACATGGTGTCTGATTGAAGGGTTTCTTTGATCTTACCACTTTGTGAATTCGACCACTGTTTTTCTAGCACCTTAAGACAGACATAAATTTTTGAGAAAACGACGTAATTTTCTCACACAAACCAATGAGGTAACAATCAATACCTGCTCACAAGAGAAGATAACTCTGCAATACGCAAAGACGGAATAAGCATCCCCGATATATGGTGATTGATAACTAAATGAATTTAGGTTTGAAATTTCACATCTATGGAAAGCCGGAAGTTGCGCAGTTTGTCAATGTGACATCGAAAAGGCTTGTTAATCAGACAGCAAATGGATCCGACAAAACTTATGACATGAAACGAACCCTGTAAGTAAACATTAAATGTGTAAAGTAGAAGAAATACCTCTCTCAGCAATTTGACACATAAACTATCAGGAAAAAACCCATTTGAACGTAATCGATAATTTCACGTGAACTGCGCAAGCTCGGCAATATGACATTAAGCAAATGCGATAAATGCGTCGGCAAGATAATATTAACATGACTCAGCAATGTGATATTTAACGCAATGGATAAGATCACATTAAACGGATTCGACAATGTGATAGAAACATGACTCGGCAAAGTGCTATTAAATGGATGTGACAACATGACATTGTTACATTACTAACTCGCCAGTGTTACATTAAACGGATTAGACATTGTGATATAAACTGGCTCGGCAGTGTTACATTAAACGGATTAGACATTGTGATACATTTTACTTACTCGGCTGTGTAACATTAAACGTATTAGACCTTGTGATATATTTTACTAACTCGCAGTGAAACATTATACGGTTTAGACCTGGCGATATATATTTCACTAGCTCGGCAGTGTAACATTAAACGGATTAGACCATGAGATATATTTTACCAACTCGGCAGTGTAACATTAAACGAATTAGACCTTGTGATATATTTTACTAACTCGGCAGTGTTACATTAAACGGATTAGACTTTGAGATATATTTTACTAACTCGGCAGTGTAACATTAAATGGATTAGACCTTGAGATATATTTTACTAACTCACCAGTGTTACATTAAACGGATTAGACCTTATGATATATTTTACCAACTCGGCAGTGTAACATTAAACGAATTAGACCTTGAGATATATTTTACTAACTCACTAGTGTTACATTAAACGGATTAGACCTTATGATATATTTTACTAACTCGGCAGTGTAACATTAAATAGATTAGACCTTGTGATATAATTTACTAACTCACCAGTGTTACATTAAACGGATTAGACCTTGTGATATAATTTACTAACTCGGCAGTGTAACATTAAACGGATTCGACATTGTGATATTAACTGGATCGGCAGTGTTACATTAAACGGATTAGACCTTGTGATATTAACTGGCTCAACAAAATGCCATTAAACGCGGCTTGGAAATGTGACTTTTAACTGACTACCTATTGTGAAATATTTTATGTATATAATACGCTGGACGTTGCGACACAGAACAGACTAAAACTTTCACCTCGTCACTTTTTCAGGTTCATATCACATCATTTTTACCAGCACAAAGGCCCATAACTGTTTTATTATATGCTTCAACAATAAAATAAAACAAAACTCAAGGTTCTGATTTTTGTACGCATGCCTCAGTGTGAAATTTAGTCTGGTTTTAAGTTACAGTAACCAATCAACATGACTTTTGGAGGACTGGTCACGTGTATAGGATCCGACCAATTTGAAATGTTCATGCATATAATAATAATAATGATTGTGAGTAAATCATCATACACTATTGATTATACGATTGCGCCTGCGTGCTTAATCGATATAATATCCCGCCAATCAGCTTCCAATTGGGAATTGGACGATTCACTCTTTACTTACATCTTTCTCTCTTTTTGCTAATTGGATGTTAGTAATATTTTAAACAAATCTTGAACTTCAACTTAAAAAAACAACCAAAAATTTGGGAAAATGTCCTGAGGTTCTTCATACTTATATAATTCCGATTTAAACAAGATTTACAGAAGACAAATTCAAACCAATCACCCATTTTTCAGATACCCTGTAAGCAACCTCTTTCGTTTGGGAGGATAGCATAAGATGCTTGGATACGCCCACCAGCTAATCAAAGGGGATTGAAAATTTACTTTTTTCCTGAAATGCACCTAGCTTAGTATGCATTGGTCTTCCTTCTTCTGTTTGAATTTTATTTGTGAAAACAGATAAAAATGGTAACCGGTAAAATCAATGTTCACAGAACTTTTCAAACATCCATTATATAGAGAGATATAAATCCCAGCCAAGAAGGATTTTTCACGGAGACAAAACATACAGACATGTTTAGAAATAAAAAGAGAAAGATGGATATTTTGCCTTAAATCGTAAAAACGATTCTGACATGTTTTCTTTGCTCTTTTTCTACCGTAGTCGGATATAAATTGATATGAATGTCTGATACATAATAATAATTCGAGGTTCTCATATACCGCTTGATCACAACCTAATTCACAGGTCGTCTCAAAGCGGTTCACAAATTATCATCCGTGGTCATAGGGCCTTCGCAACCAGCCAATATCTTTCTTAACTCCATGCATAGGGAGCATACAGCCGGTGCCGCCATTTCGGCGCTCACAATTAGCATTCAACAATTCTAGGACTGCCCAACCACTTGCTCATTTACAGCTGAGTAGACTGGAACAAGCGGAGAAAGGTATCTTGTTCAAAGACACAACACAGTGCCGTGCCGTGCCGTGCCGTGCCGTGCCGACACTCGTACCCGCAACCCTTCAGTCACGAGCCCGGCGTCATACCACTAGACTACTGAGCAACCCATACAACTGATACAATTGGCAAGGTATGTTAAATGATTGTTTTTTCGTTGTGATCAAACATTTATGATTAGTCCATATAAATACCGTTCCTAGACAAAAATCATTTTCTAAGTAATTGAAGCAATGTCTTTGAATAAAGACGATGTAAAACTGTTCACAATTTCTGATTAAAAAGAGTATCTGTTCTGAAATTAGGTCTGGCGAATAACTTGAAAATGCCTATATGATATATATAAATTTATAGTACTGTTATTGTATATATTCTCTGTATCTATACATATACATTAGCTAATGACAAAGCGATACAGTGATGCTTTGATAAATTTATATGTCTTCAGCCACAAATGATAGCGATCCTGACAGTCAGTCCTCACTTCCCAGAAGGATCTTCCATGGGAACTGCCCATGGCGTATATGGGTATATCAACATATATTAATTAATACATAAACTAATGGTGGCAGATCATGGCAGATCAGTACAGGTAGCACTCGTATCTTGGCCAGATGAAGGAGTCGTACGGAGAAGAAATTTGAAGAGAATATAGCCATTGATCTAATGCCCAACAGGCATTATGACTGATTTCAATCATCCCGTAATTTTCACGTTGTAGAGTACAAATACAGAAATGACTATAAACATTGTCTTTAACACCCACACAGCGTTAACTAACAGCTTCGCCTCACACCACATAAAACATTAAAACGACAAGTATAGTTATAACTGTTCGGCTTCTTAAAAGCTGAAAGACGACATAGCACAATTTATCAAACAAAGCGTATGTGCCTTGCATTGTTAACTTTATCCCTCTCAACGCTGTTAATATCCTTTACATATTGTCTTTTGTCTGATATCTCCAGATGACGTTTTAGATCTGGTAAGACACATAACAAATTAGACAATGATGTGATGACGTAATCACAAACGTGACAAAGCTTGACCAACCTAGTACAATTTTACAAACAGGACAAAGATTGACCGGCCTAGTACAATTTTACAAACAGAACAAAGCTTGACCGACCTAGTACAATTTTACAAACAGGACAAAGCTTGACCGATCTAGTACAATTTTACAAACGTGACAAAGCTTGACCGACCTAGTACAATTTTACAAACAGGACAAAGCTTACCCGACCTAGTGCAATTTTACAAATGTGACAAAGTTTGACCGACCTAGTACAATTTTACAAACAGGACAAACCTTGACCGACCTAGTACAATTTTACAAACTGGCATCGCTTGCCCGAGCTAGTATATTTTTACAAACTGGCATCGCTTGTCCGAGCTAGTATAATTTTACAAACAGGCACAGCTTGCCCCAGCTAGTACAATTTTACAAACGTGACAAAGCTTGACCGACCTAGTACAATTTACCAAACTTGACAAAGCTTACCCGACCTAGTACTATTTTACAAACAGGACAAAGCTTGACCGACCTAGTACAACTTTACAAACGGGACAAAGCTTGACCGACCTAGTAAAATTTTACAAACAGGACAAAGCTTACCCGACCTAGTACAATTTTACAAGCAGGACAAAACTTGACCGACCTAGTATAACTTTACAAACGGGACAAATCTTGACCGACCTAGTAAAATTTAACAAACAGGACAAAGCTTGACCGAACTAGTACAATTTTACAACCAGGACAATGCTTGTCCGAGTTACAATGAAGTACATTTTTATCACCAGGACAAATCTTGCCCAAGTCAATTCAATTTTACAAACAGGACAAAGCTTACCCGACCTAGTACAATTTTACAAACAGGACAAAGCTTGTCCGAGTTACAATGACCGAGCTAGTATAATTTTACAAACTGGCATCGCTTGCCCGAGCTAGTATAATTTTATAAAGTGGCATCGCTTGCCCGAGCTAGTATAATTTACAAACTGGCATCGCTTTCCCGAGCTAGTATAATTTTACAAACTGGCATAGCTTGTCCGAGCTAGTATAATTTTACAAACAGGCATAGCTTGCCCCAGCTAGTACAATTTTACAAATTGGCATCGCTTGCCCGAGCTAGTATAATTTTATAAACTGGCATCGCTTGCCCGAGCTAGTATAATTTACAAACTGGCATCGCTTTTCCGAGCTAGTATAATTTTACAAACTGGCATCGCTTGCCCGAGCTAGTATTATTTTACAAATAAGCATAGCTTGCTAAAGCTACCACAATTTTACAAACTGGCATCGCTTTTCCGAGCTAGTTTAACTTTACAAACTGGCATCGCTTGCCAGAGCTAGTATAATTTTACAAACTGGCATCGCTTTTACGAGCTTGTTTAATTTTACAAACAGGCATAGTTTGCCCGAGCTAGTATAATTTTACAAACAGGCATAGCTTGCTAAAGCTACCACAATTTTACAAACAATTTTACGAAAAGGACAAAGCTTGCCCGAGCTAGTACAATTTTACACAAAAAGAAAGAGATAAAGCTTGGCCCAGGTTGTACAATTTCACAAACACGACCGAGCCTGACGGAGATTTTACAATAAAATCACCGTGTTTGTAGCAGGCGAACTTCAGTGAACAGACACATTAAGGACATCTTCATATTACGACACGTTTATAACAGTAAAAAGCAGTAAGTACTATCAATAATTTAATGCCACCGACCAATTTTCAATAGACCACACAGAGCCGTAACATTAACAGTTAACATTTCTAGCCATGACAAAAGTTTCCAGGACTTAAAACGCATACAGCGTTATCATCTCAATGAATCTATGCATTAAACCATCCGCAAAAATACATCATGATTCACAATTTAAAGTTGCTACGCAGATATATTTCTGCCGCTTTTAAGCCTATCAGCATTTTCCATTTTCATTTTGGTACCATCAACCGTTTTATCATAAAATCCAAATGCTCCATAAATTCGCTCGAATGTTTAAAGGCCGTAAACAATATGACAAAAGACATCCGATAAAAATGAAGAGGAAGATTTTATTTACGATAAGATACTGCCTTAGTTCATATGTTTGGTGAATGCTATATGTCACACTGTATACCGGGGTTTGAATTTGGTGGCAGACTAACAGTTGTTAGCGTTTGGTCTAACCATACAGGATTAATTTACCATGGCACCGGCTGTTGAATTCGTTAACCTGTTAAAGCATAAGGGGTGTTTTATTCACCTTTCCCATTTACTGAATTTCAAAATATTTTTCTGAAAATTATACTGTAGATTAATGAGGAATGTAACATGCACAGATGACTGCACCTATAACATTTGGTAATAGATACAGTTACCCAAAAGTAAATTACACTAATCACATAGCTGTTTCGTCCTTCAAGGACTGATCGGTGATGGTAGGGGCCAAAATGTTAAAAAACCAAATTGTGCAAACTCCTTTAGGTGCATACAATTTTCATTCTTTTGACCATTTTTTGCAATGATGAGTGCTAAGTGGTCGAAAATGCCATATGTTCCAGTAAAAGAACAGTATGTTGCAGCTTAATGTATCTTTTGTTTTCTGTATTAACTTACAAGACTTTTAACTACGTGCTTCGTCAATTCGTATTTTCAGTAATTATTTTCGGATACTAATTTGTTTTGATGTTTAACGTTCATGAAAGAGGAACAAAATATTTTCAAAACTTTTATACGATAGCCAATGAGATTCACTTTCATTATCAATTTCATTATCGTTAGGCTTTGAGAATTAAATTGAACTCGGAACATCCTTTTGTTTTGTTTTGTTTTCAATTTTATTATTATCGTATCGATTTCTCGTTTCTTTGTATTTTTGTTTGAGTTTATTTTCAGAAAATCAAAAAATGTATGGTTTTCTTTTCGGAAAAGATAAGTCAAAGCTATATTCATCCCGGAAAATAAGTTACTAGTGCAGTGTGGTTTTTTTTGCTGTGGTTCGAGAACCCTTAATCTGATAACGCTCAATACAAGTCAGTCAAAGGCTGCTACAGAATACTTATGGTGTGGCTATTAAAACGTTAACCAGTCTGTCACATTTGCCTTGTAACTTGTTCGATGGTTATGTATCGGTAGAATAAATAACATTACGTTTTGTAAATTACTCATCGTTCCTGTTCGGACCGTGATAATTGCATCTAGATGAATTTTATATCGCTCACTGGTATTCAATTAAGTAGCTATTCAGAATGTCATACTTGTGTGAGTCGCTTCAGGGTAACAACCCTGGGGAGTGGCTTAATCTAGGTAGCAATAGAATCTATGAATTAGATTAATTTAAGTCAGACATGAGCATATATGTATTCCGAAACATTAGGCAACAGATCCAGATGCTGAAAGTGCAGCCCATGGTCTTACACCATCAGAAAGTGTTTTACATAACGTAAATCGTCGCGAATGCAAAGAAATATCATTCGCCATACCAAGACATTGACAGTAATCTGAACCAATCCATAAAATTCTTCTGACAACAGCCCTTCAGATGTGGTGGTTTATCATTAGTTAATTTGTCGTTACCCGACAGTAAATACTTTGTCTTTACCACGAAATTAATCGTAATGGATCAATTGCCGAACGATCTGAGAGATTTTTGCATTATTGATCAGATACATGGACAATCAATAAACGAACTGGTTTATTGGGTTTCTAATAGGTTACGTGGTAGTGCCTAATAGTTTACATCTAAACTCATTGTTAGCAACTTGTTTATATAGTAACTAATTAAAAAAAGTAACTACGTATTTTTTTCCGAAGTAAGTACTTGTTCACATAGTTATTAATTGTTAACATAGTAATAACTGGTTTACATTATAACTGTTTGTCTATATTGTAACTACTTAATTGTTTATATAGTAACTTCTTGTTTGTATTGTAATCACATAATTGTTAACATAGTTATTACTTGTTTGTATTGTAATCACATAATTGTTAACATAGTCATAACTTGTTTATATTGTAATCACTTAATTGTTAACATAGTTATTACTTGGTTATATTGTAATCACATAATTGTTAACATTGCAATAGCTGGTTTTACAATATATGCAAGCTATATACATAGGTGATTTTATTTCGCGACACATAAACCCTCCATTAGACTGTTTGACAAGTATTGTTAAAAGGTTGCTACGGACATAGCCCCCTTAGGGTGCTGCTCCCCTCTTCTTGGTGCCTCCATTGTTTTGAGGTTTCTGATTGGCTAACATCCCACGCTACAATCTGATTGGCTGTAGGCCTCTTTCTTCATCTTTAAGAACATTTTCAACGGCGCCATTTTGTGGCAGCATCTTTTTAGAATTTATGCCAAATTTGCCTTATTGAAAAACCCACCCTTACATGCCACCCTTTTTAATGTTGTTTGTTTTGTGATGGCGTAATTACTTAATAGTTAACATAAGTATTACTTGTTTGTATTGTAGTTACTTAATTGTTAACATTGTAATAACTGGTTTAACAATATAACTGTTTGTTTATATTGTAACTTCTTAATTGTTTATATAGTAACTTCTTGTTTATATTGTAATTACTTAATTGTTAACATTGCAATAACTGGTTTAACAATATTACTGTTTGTTTATATTGTTACTACTTAATTGTTTATATAGTAACTTCTTTGTTTGTATTGTAATTACTTAATTGTTAACATAGTTATTACTTGTTTCTATTGTAATCACATAATTGTTAACATAAGTATTACCTGTTTGTATTGTAATTACTTAATTGTTAACATACTCATTACTTGTTTACATTGTAACTACTTAATTGTTCACCTAGTCATTACTTGTTTATATTGTAATTACTTAATGGTTAACATAGTTATTACTTGTTGACATTGTAATTATTTAATTGTTTCCATAGTTATTATCAAATACATGTAATAAACTAGTAATAAGATATAATGTAAATGAAAAAAGTGACAATATCCAATTGTTTTCTTCGAAACGTCGAACCCGCGTGCGGATTGTCAACAGTAAAGGGTTGGTTGTCGGTTGTCGTAAGGATAGCCTTATATCATAGCAGTTACCTGCAGAAACGATAATCACTGCAGATGCACTTTGATTCAAGAATCAACATATAACATATATACAGAAATTATATAAATAAATGCAGGTAACACATATACAGTTTAGGAATATAGATTACGACGTGGAGAGTAAAGAAGTCGAGAAGAATATGTGATATAGGAGAAATGTAGAAACTCTCTGCAAGAAAAGGACGGAACGGTTACATCATGTAGATCTATAGAGTGCTTAATTCATCTTCTGGGGTGTCTTTCTCCTCACCAAAGTTGGTTCCATAAGATTTACAGGGTATATATAGGTTCAAAGCACGGGCATTATATCAAAAATGCGTGTCATAATCCTACAAGGCTCATAAAAGGATTATTACATGTTAATCCCATTTAAGCGCTGGGGATTATGCAGATTTTTGATCCCCTGATAAATAACGGACTGAGCCATGATCAGACCATCTCTGACAGCTAGAGAGGTATATTTGAAGGGGAAGTGCTTCAAAATTAACACATAAGTATAGCATGTGTATTTACTAAAACAATAATTACGTAAACAATGTGTCAGTATTTACACAAGAAGCTGTTAAGTAAAAAAAGAAATTACAGCGTAAACGTGTTGTTTCTATGTAAATAATATGTTACCATGTCAATAATCAAGTATCTACAAAAATGGAGACTATTTTCTAACTTCTAGCTTATTTACCAAGTCTTGTGTATTTATCCATATATGCACCCATATCTTGTACCTAATTCGATTACCGCCCGAGATGTGTATTAAATCCAGACCGCAATTTTACGGTCACAAATATACAGGTACTACTTGTGTAATGCACATCTCGGATGGTAAGTCGAAAATTCTCCTTAAATATCCATAGTACGAGAGCAAGGTTGTATGCAAGTTGTGTTTTGTGCTGTCTTTTGTAAACCACATGAAAAAAAAAATATGTTGGAGAAACTATCAATCGCACTCAAAATCGATCAAACAAGGACAATATATGAACAACGAATCAGAGCAGTGCCAACAAAACACCAAGCCTCCTTGATATACACAATCAAACGTCTGGTCTCATATCACACAAGAAATTAACATATTTTCCAATGAGGTCATGATGATGACCGTAAACTATCCCATAATCTTCGTCAACCTGTATCTCTTGGAACTCTGTGTTGTAAGTTTGTCTGTGAGCAGTCGGCATATATCTTAAAAATCATGACATTCGGAGCAAGCTCTATAATACCGCATCAACTGCGATGTCAACACTCTAAGTTGGGGTAGCAGGAACGTTACAGCCAAGAATGGGAAAGTTCACGCTAGGAAAATCTAAATCGTCACGTCCACCGCACAGCTGAGTTGTTTGTCATCTCTGTTGGTCATGTTGTAAGTTAAGATCGAAGGAAGCGGCTGATGTAGGAGAAACTGCAAGTGCCCTTTATTTTGAAACTTCAGGAGGGTATATACGATCGACATGGTCAGTAGAATTCTAGTTATTTAAAGAGTCAGCACGTCATCGATATATTTGAAAGTGAAAGTGAAGGACTTGGCAAGGATTTTAGTACCAGCCCTTAAGCTTGTAAGGTTTTCAATAATTTCAGTCTTACATGAAAACAAAAACAAGTCCACAACAGGAGGGGCACAGTTTGTTCCAAAATGAATGCCTACAGTCTGCAGGAAATACTTGCCACTTAACTCAAAACTGAAATTGTTAACAAGGAACTCAATCATTCTCTTAATTATTAGCCTCATTATATTAGTTATGTAGTTAGCCTTTTGTTTTTGTTAGCGTTCTTTTTCTTTGGTATAAGGCATGGCAATGCAAGGAGCAGACATGTCTGATAATTTATTGAAAAAACATGTGATGAAATGATGTTTTAGACTGATCATAAAATATCTGGAGTTGTTTAAAATCCTTAATAATTTAATTTCACTTCTTGCATTATACAGTAGCACAGTCACACATCTGTAACTTTGTCTGGTTACAGTATGGGATGGTTTGAAGTATGGCGCCGTTCTCCTCCATTACAGGCATACCATCCGTTATGTTGTTCCGTAATAGTACGTTTTACTTCATACACTTAATAGGTGGTTAGTTCCACGAAGAGCAAGACTTAATTTAACACTTACCTAAAACAATCATATGAGAAATATTATAAAAAATGAGTTTTGGTTACAGAGCTGTAAATACAGCTAAGTGTGTTTTTTGTTTGTTTTGTTTTGCTGATTGATTTTTAATTTTGGAGAATAAACTAACAAACATTCACTGTCAACCAATTTTTAAACGGCCTATCTCTATGTTCGCAAAACGACGATATCCAGCACTCGATACCGTTGCGATATAATCATAGGTAAATAAAATGCTTATGTTTTGAAGAAAACAATTATCTCAAGCTCGTTTCTTTACACAGTTCAAAAATTTGAACTAATCACAAAACCTCGTTGTCGATATCATGCAATTCTGCTGAATTCAGAAAACGTTAAAGCTCTGAGAATTCATCACTTTATTGCCAGTAACATGAGTGTTGAGTTAATAAAAAAATACTTTCGATCATCTACGTTTTAAATTTGCCCTTGACCGCTCCAGCCAAAGATTTGAATGTGCATTTGCATAACTTGATGAACGGAAGTGACGAAGAAAGCATCATGCAAATCAGTTGAACTGCAAAAACGTTCATGTTATAGTTCTTTGATTACAATTAAACATCACGATATCTTAATAACCAAATCAGTGTTATTTATTTAAAGCAGTATTTCTTCATTTACGTTCCCTTACTGTATTTTTTCTATGTACAACTTAAACTGTAAATAACTTCATGAACTGCGTTATCGTTACATAGTTATATTAAGAATAACCTTTTCAAAAGTATTGCTTTATGATCTCTAACGTTATAATGATGACGTCACATAGGTTATAACGTCACAATCATTGGATGTTGATGCAATCAAGAAACAATAATGACGTCACAAAGGTTATTAAATCACAATCAATGGATGTTGATGCAATCAAGAAACAATGATGACGTCACAAAGGTTATTACATCACAATTAATGGGTGATGATACAAGCGGGAAATACAAGCTTCTTTAATTCTGAGTCTAATTTGCTAATACGGACAGCAATGTCAATGGATATAAGTGTTTGTTTATTCGCTAATGAACAACAGTTTATGCCATTTGTTATATCTCAATATTCATGCAAAAGCCTTCTTGGAAATAATCTGCTGAAATAAAGGCTATTTTCCAACATTCATCAACGATCACTTTAGTTGAAATGATTATTACACTGTAGTAAAAACATATATGTATGGTAATGGTAACAAGTTAGCTGTGAATTTAAATAATTGATCACTTTTTCTTCTAAACATTACTAACGATTCGGTGGAGTACTTTTATTACCGTCCATTAATAATTGAGTTTAAAAGTTTGCTGCATACAAGAAACTCTTAATAACACCCTCGCTCGCAGCAATGACTAAAGCCATCGCCGCTCAACGTCAAGGACACACTATTTACGATCAGTGATAACTGAATAACCCCAATGGGACATGTGTAGGGAAAACTTCACACAAAAACTTCAAAATCATGAATGAAATAAGTAGAAAGAAGATGTTCTTACCTTTCGGGCTTCAGTAGTTGTAGATTCAAAAATCACAGGTGAAAAATTTTGATGAGCTATATTATAAAACGATAGAAGTTAAACAAATGTTCTAAATAATCATTCACGTACGTAAGTTTGCAGTGGCAGACGTGAGATACAACCTCGTACCTGTACAGGTGTAAATGTGAACAGATTGACTGGTAAGCAGGTCGCTTGGTCTGGTCGCCAGGGGAGCGTGGACGATGGTAAGCTAGGAATCTGCCCAGCAGCTAGATCTATTGAACTTTATCCGTATCGCACCTGAGTTTTCCATCGATCGCTTTACCTGGCGGTTCTCTCGTGTCGCCTTGGTTTTACACTATACCATTAACACTACCAGGGTGCCGCTGAGTTTGAAATCGATATTTTGTTATATATATTCATGAATTCATGACAATTTTCTGTTAGAGTAAATAATTTGCGTTTGTCAATCCATGGCTTCAATATTGTTTACTGTGTAGATGACATGAATTGTCATTATCTCTGCTCTCAACATCAAAAACAAATCAATCTTAAACATCAAACCAGTACATGTACTCGCTAACTATATCGATATAACCTGTATTTCAGGACAATTGGTACTGAAAGAATTTTTTTATCAGAATAAGAAGAACATAATTATTTAGCAATTTTGTTTTTAGAAACACAAACAGCGATCGTTTCCTTATCTTCGTTAGGCAAGACAGTAACATAACATGGGGGAAAAGAAACAAAGAAAATAATTTGATTAGTTTTTTCACTTATCGATCTGTTATATTCAAAGATGGGACTATTTACAGCTAATTTCAAAGTAATGAAAAGATCATTATTATTTGTTGTCATTCTGGGTTTGTTTGGGTGGCTTCTTGGGTTTCGTTGGGGTTTTATTTTTATTTTTATTGATCTTGTATTTGTAGGTGTTGATGATCATCTTAACCAAGTTCTAAGACAGTGTTTCCACAACACTTTAACAAAAATATTATTGAAACATTTGTCTTAATTAAAATGTCACCGACACAAGTAACTTGGTTACAATACAGTGACAAAGTAGGATGTTATACTGTGACTCATTGCATTTTCGACACTATCCATTTTCGCGACAATGAACAATTTGTGAGCATACAAATTCGCAAATTCTATCCATAATTCCATTCATCCATCGTTCTTTGTTTTCATCTTATTTATCAAAAAGTGTTCGCGTTTTTTTTGCTTTTGTTTCTTATCATATACATTTTCGCGAACTAATTAATATTTGCGATGAAGGTGTTATCGAGCAATCAACAGGAACATACTTATAAAGAGTGTACGTTATTTACAGCTGGCGGTCACTGGATTGATTTCCAAACCCTGTCAACATCAGTAGGATAGATCTATAAATATCGACTAGCAGTACTCCACTTTATCTTCACAATACTGATGATTACTCGTACAACTATATTGTTAATTGTTACGTGTTTAGAACGGAAGGATATTACATACTGAAAAAAATAGGTCAAATAATACAGAATTCAGATTAGAAGTTCCTCTGTTGAGAAAATCTGTATATCAAAGTGTTCCTTAATCATGCAATTCCTGACTATGTATTTGGCAAGAATTTGTTTAATTGAGTAAATCTCTTACATAGAAAATGTTATCTGTTATGTATTTCAGACATGTATCTTTATAAAACAAAATAATGGTATCATTATCGGTAGTAATTAGTTTCAACCGATTGAAGGTTATTGACTTTTCAATAGTGAATCGCTGAAAAATGTCTGGTAAAATGAGTCAATTTAACAAAGTCTCAATCCCGAAGGCAAATGGTATTGCTTTACTGCTTTCAATGTATTCATGAATATTTAGGAGTGCTTAAGTCAATTCTGATGTATGCCAACATAATATAAACATAATATGCAATTTGGCCTTAAACTCAAGAAATAAAATTATATTGCTTTAGAATGTTGACAGATGAATATTGGAGAATAATCTGTAGTAGGGCGGACAATTACAGATAACTCTAGTATGGTGAACGATTAATAAAACATTACTCTAGTATGGTGACAGATTAATAAAAGATAACTCTAGTATGGTGAAAGATTAATAAAAGACAACTCTAGTATGGTGACAGATTAATAAAACATTACTCTGGTAAGGTGAACGATTAATAAAACATAACTCTAGTATGGTGACAGATTAATAAAACATTATTCTAATATGGTGGCAGATTAATAAAACATTACTCTGGTATGGTGAAAGATTAATAAAACATTACTCTAGTATGGTGACAGATTAATAAAAAATAACTAGTATGGTGAAAGATTAATAAAACATTACTGTAGTATGGTGAACGATTAATAAAACATTACTCTAGTATGGTGAAAGATTAATAAAATATAACTCTAGTATGGTGAAAGATTAATAAAACATTACTCTAGTATGGTGACAGATTAATAAAACATTATTCTAATATGGTGGCAGATTAATAAAACATTACTCTGGTATGGTGAACGATTAATAAAACATTACTCTAGTATGGTGAACGATTAATAAAACATTACTCAAGTATGATGAAAGATTAATAGAAGTTAACTCTAGTATGGTGACAGATTAATAAAAGATTACTCTGGTATGGTGAACAATTAATAAAACATTTCTCTAGTATGGTGACAGATTAATAAAATATAACTCTAGTATGTTGAAAGATTAATAAAACATTACTCTAGTATGGTGACAGATTAATAAAAAATAACTAGTATGGTGAAAGATTAATAAAACATTACTGTAGTATGGTGAACGATTAATAAAACATTACTCTAGTATGGTGAAAGATTAATAGAGTTAACTCTAGTATGATGAGAGATTAATAGAAGATAACTCTACTATGGTGACAGATTAATAAAAGATTACTCTAGTATGGTGACAGATTAATAAAAGATTACTTTAGTATTGTGATAGATTTATAAAAAAAATGTATCTAGTATGGTGACAGATTATACAAGATTAATCAAGTATTGTTACAGATAGCAGAACATTACTGCGGTCTGGTGACTGATGATATCAGTTACTCTAGTATGCTGACATATAATACAAGATCAACCAAGCTTGATGACAGATAATAAAAGGGTAGTCTAGTATTGTGAAAGATAATAAAAGATGATAATTTAAGTTTCATCACTAATTGGTTTAAGTAAAACTTTGAAAAAAGATAAAAATAATGCAGACTAAAGTACTTATGAACATTTCATGCACATTTTATCTGACTGAATATATAATATGATAGTTTACCCACGTTTTGTTTTCGTTCATTTTTCATTTACTTAATTCGGATTCCAAGGAGACAAAAAATACCGTAAGTCACATGCACCGATATCTTTTTGGATGCTTTTTGATGTGGTCATTCACTTTGCTTGCTACTGTCTGACCAAAGGCTTGTTTTATTAATATTTTGATGACATCGATTGTATGTATAGAGGCAATAGGATTCATCCAAGTTGATATATAGATGAGCTTATATATTCGTGTCCATGTCATATTGAACTTATTAAATGAGTTCAATAATTTGATATGACGCGAACCTTTAGGCGATTTTCATATCAAATTTTTGAACGAGTTTAATAAATTCAATATGACATTGACACGAAAGTAAGATTATATTTATCACATAACATTCATAATTTGAAACAAAAATCTTCAAACACAAATATGTGTTCTCAGCTGAGTCTATTTAGTTATATCCAAAGTACTCCGATCATAGTATTGTCTTTCCGCTCAGTGCAAAGTAGTTCCATATTTTTTAAAGAACATTTGGAAATGTAATGAAAATAATAATGACAAAATAAACATTTTAAATTCATTTAAAATAACAGTAAATGTATCATGTGGTATATGTTCAATAAAAGTAGTACATGTAGTGGCGTATGAATATGTTCCTATAGTTTTGACCAATCGCAGCACCTTAAGGTTTGATTACACGTGCGTAATACCATATGTATGACAATGCAGTATGGCACAGTGAAATGGGTCAGTTATGAGATAACACCTTTTTATGCCAACTCGGTAATCATGTACCTGAGATAAATGAATAGCATGGCATTGTTATAAAGAATTATGTAATGCATTAATTTGGTATGATCAGGAAATGAATTTCCCCTGAACGTTCGGGGATTAAATAGGCCAGCTGTATTCCAACGTTTATATAATATCGTAAAAGGCGTCGCATGTGGGTTCCCTTGCAGAATCGTTCACTTTCTGGTTTTTTTCTCTCTCCTGCTTTGGGAACAAAGACGAATTTAAAATAATAATAATTCGTGGTTCTGATATACCGCTTTATCACAACCTAAGTCCTATGTCGTTTCAACGCGATTCACAAATTATTATCCGTGGTTATAGGGCCTTTGCAACCAGCCATTATCTTTCTCAACTCCCTGGGGAGCATACAACCGGTGCTGCCATTTTGGCGCTCACAGCTAGCATTCAACAATACCGGCACTGCCTAAACACGTACTCATTTACAGCTGAGTAGATGGAACAAGCGGAGTAAAGTATCTTGTTCAAGGATACAACACAGTGCCGTGACGTGACGTGACTCGAACCCGCAACCCTTCGGTCACGGGCCAGGCGGCATCCTGACACTAGACTACCGTACATCATAATACTTTGAATCTATATCTTATATTCATTTTATCTATTCCCTGCTCTTTCTTCCTCCACTTTCTCCCTAAGCACCCGTCCTCATATGAGCCTAGCTGTTGCGGGGAGTTTAACCACGATACAATAACAAAGTGAAGAAACAAATAAGAAGGGGAGATAAACAAGTAAATTAAATAGAGGGGGAACGAGAGAAATATTGTACCGCTTTGAGACGACCTACGACCTAGAGTGTGATAGGGTGGTCGGGTTGGGCGGTGGAGAGCGCACTTGTCTTTTACCAAATCGGCCGGGGTTCGATTCCCCGATCGGACGTGAAAAGGTATTGGGTAACCTGCCAGAACACATGGGTTTTCTCCGGGTACTCCGGTTTCCGCCCACAATAAGACCCTCGCGCGCCAACATCCAGGCCAACAAGGGTGATTTAAATAAGTTGAAATAACTTGTTTCATAATTTTTGTAAAATAAATGAAGTTTATACTTTATTTATACTGTGATAAAGCGGTATATAAGAATAATTTTCATTATTATGTAGGGAGAGACAGCGGAGAATTTGATACAGATATCAAACCTATCTGAACTTGAAGTTTTACGTTTGCACTCGACTTGAGAGATTATTATATTTTGTGCAGAAACAACCTACACCATAGGAAACGTTTTCAATTATTTTTCTTAAATATTCTTTCTAAATGTAAGAAATAGAAGCATTCTTCATCCGAATTATACCAATGTACACCGGGGAGTCATGGAATAGTATATTTAGAAATAAGTCACTATCGAGTGAAATACAGTTATGTTGTAGTCGCGTGATATGTATCGCGTTATTGTATTTAATATAGTCTAACAATAAAATTGTTTTAAAATTCAAAGTGCCATTCTATACCTTTGTCACTTTGCGGTACATTATATATTCTAACGATTTTAATATTTACTCGCGTCAATGTTTAGTAAAGGATCAATGGTCGAAAGTAGTGATTGCCAAATGTCTAACTTACTATATACCTATCCAAAGTACGGCCCATTGTCTAGTGGCCCAGAGGTATTGTTTAATGCTATCGATTAGATCCTGCTAGTTGTATCGTCACATGTTTGGCCGGATAATAGCTTATTCATACAGAAAGTGGGAACTATATAGATTTTTCAAACTGTGGAAACACACTTTGAATGGTAGTTTTGGAACAAAAAATACATCAATAACCCCATGTTAAAGTCTGAAGCTATTTCAAAGATGGTTGACATTGAATATCGTTTCATAATCAGAAATTATAAAATTAGCTACTTGCACTAGTGATGTCGGACAATACGTTGCCGAGAATGTCTTTAAAAACTCAAAATCAGGTTGAATATTGGATGCAGCGATATTGCAATGCTTGCTTTATACATTCAGTATTATTGCTTTGATCGCACACAAACTACGTATTATATGCGTAATTTGTTCGCGACAGCTTTACGTAAAACGTAACGTTTACGTCAATAGTGCAGCAAAACTAACGTCAAATGTGACAGCAAATGAAGTCATTCAGTAACTATGTCATCTTTCAGCCATTTCCTGATGAAATCGACATATTTTTGTTGTATTAAGTTTCCTAGACAAAGCTTTGGTGATATTTGTAGTTGCGTAAGTAAACGGACGTTGGTCACTTATCATGTATATCGTCACAAACAATAACTGCAGCAACTATTTCTGTTTCAAAAAGTACAACAACAACGAAGACAAAGCGACGCTGCTAGTTTAGGCAAGTACGTCGTGAACAGTCTATCGGTGTTGAATGTTGCCGCATAATAATAATAATAATAATAATATACAACATTTATATAGCGCCCTATACAATTTGTGAAATTATTCTAAAGCGCTTTAGAGCATATGGATAAAAGTATTAGTTAAGATTGTGAAACAAAAACAAAGGCTTACATTCACTTTTATACATAAGGCAAGAAGGTGGGTCCATATAGAAAACCACGTCCTTTGCCATATGTGACACTCGTTATATTTTCCGTCATATCATGGAAAGTATGTATCTATCTCAAGTTAATCCTCTAATGGTTATGTAAACGTGTTTCCGTATTCACACACTTCGCAGAAATGTTTCCATTTTCGCGTTGTTATGATCTTATAGTCCCAAGGCAGGACTTTTTTCTCCAACCTGTTCGTCACCCATGTTTGCTTTAAAAGATTAGCTTTTCACCTCCCAGTGAGTCATAGCCTCTTACAGAATTGCACACGCTAAATTATGACGTAACAATATGTAAATGGCTATAGCGACGTCATAAAAAGTGAATGACGATATTTACACGCCAACTATGCTTTTGTTTACAAATGTGACTACTACTACAGAGAAATATCCAACCCTCGGGACGGTTATTTGGTTGCATTACCCTCGGCAGACCTTCGGGTAATACAAAAAAAAAACAATAACCCATTGCGTTGGTCAATCCCCTGTCACTCCATAGAGTATGACAGAAACAACAGAATATGAAGTAACAATCAGATTTCCACAGTAGAGGTAATGTGCAAATCAGGCTAAAAACAGTTGGCAAATGCTGAAAATCATTTCTCTAAAAAAAACAGTATTGAATAATGTGGGAGAAAAATAATAAGCCCCTACTATGAAGGTAAGTAGGAAAAGTCTCAACTCTCAAGGTAGGGAAGCATTGTATTTAATTTATGTAAAAAACACCTATTTGAATGCCTTCTTTGAAATATCACATCATACATGCAGGAATAAATAATGATGTATCATGACGTCACATTCGAAGGTGTGAAGTGAGAGTAGGAAAAAAAAGTTTTGACAAAAAAATGGCTGAAAAACTCAAAATTCGTTAAGTAATGAGAATAGCAGACCAAAGCTTTCTCTTTAACGCCCTCTAGGATGTTGCACTGAAGAACAAATCTGATTCTACAGGGAGTTACGTCCACGCTAGTACTTTAGGGTTTCCTTTATAAATCCCCTGTTGTGTAGGGGTCAACACACTGGTCGAAACAAGACGTAAAAGTGAAGTCAACTTCAGTATGATGGTTCCGTGGCACTGCTGATGACTCGTAAGCAGTAATTGATTTTTCAAAATTGTCTTGTCAGGTATTTGTAGCGAAGTCAAATTGATTTTGATTATGCAGTAAAATCGTGTGTTATTGGGTAAACGACAGCTATACATAAAATACGTTACACCATGGCAAACATGTTATATATGGTAATACTGTCAACATGATAATATGAAAAATATAATATTACTGAAAACGTGATAATATGTTAGATATGGCAATACTGTCAACATGGTTTTAAATGTATATCAAAAACGGTATTACTGTCAAAAAGGATATATAAACATATGATAATACTGTCAATCGATAGTGTGCTAAATACGGTAATACTGTCACTATGACAATAAGGCAAGTATGTCAAATATTGTGATACTGTCGATATGACAGTATGTCAAATACGGTAATAATGTCAACATGATAATATTATACACTTGATAATACTGTCAATTGATAGTGTTCTAAATACGGAAATACTGTCACTATGGCAATAATGCAAGCATGTCAAATATTGTGATACTGTCGATATGGTAATAAATCAAATACGATAATAATGTCAACATGATAATGTGTTAAATACGGTAATAGTGTCACCATGACAGTATGGCTAGTATGCCAATAACGAAACACAGTCAACATGGTAATATTGCAAATACGGTAATACTGTGAACATGGCAATATGACAAGTATGTCAGTTATGGCAATACTGACAACATGGAAATATGTCAAACACGGTAATACTGTGAACATGGCAATACTGACAACATGGAAATATGTCAAATATTGTTATAATGTCAACTTGGTATTATGTCAAATATAACTATATTGTCCAAAGGTAATATGTTAAATACGGTAATACTGTGAACATGGCAATACTGACAACATGGTAATATGTCAAATATTGTTATAATGTCAACTTGGTATTATGTTAAATATATCTGTATTGTCCACATGGTAATGTGTTAAATACGGTAAAACTGTGAACATGGCAATACTGACAACATGGTAATATGTCAAATATTGTTGTAATGTCAACATGGTATTATGTCCAATATAACTATATTGTCCACATGGTAATGTGTTAAATACGGTCATTCTGTGAACATGACAATACTGACAGAATGGTAGTATGTCAAATATTGTTATAATGTCAACTTGGTATTATGTCCAATATAACTATATTGTCCATACGGTAATGTGTTAAATACGGTAATTCTGTGAACATGACAATACTGACAGAATGGTAATATATCAAATATTGTTATAATGTCAACATGGTATTATGTCCAATATAACTATATTGTCCACATGGTAATATGTTAAATACGGTAATACTTTGAACATGGAAATACTGACAACATGGAAATATGTCAAATATTGTTATAATGTCAACTTGGTATTATGTCAAATATAACTATATTGTCCACGTGGTAATTTGTTGAATAGGGTAATACTGTGAACATGACAATACTGACAGAATGGTGGTATGTCAAATATTGTTATAATGTCAACTTGGTATTATGTCAAATACAACTTTATTGTCCACATGGTAATGTGTTAAATACGGTAAAACTGTGAACATTGCAATATTGCAAGCATGTCAAATATGATTATACCGTCAACATTGTTATACGGATATGTTTATAATGGCAACGCATGTACTGTCAACATGATGCATGTAATATAGTACATTGTGAGTACATTAAAAAAGAGTATAGGGTAATAAAGTATTACAATGTTCATGTATGTCAAATATGATTTTATTGATTAAACTGTTATACGGTCTTATGTCAAATATTGTTATACTGTCAAACCCAGACTGAAACATCTTGGTTGTTGTTTCTCACCAGTCAGAAATATAGGGATTGAACGGTGATTTGTAAAGTTTCATGCCGGTATGAACGCAAATCGGTTACATCCATATTGCATAGGGCTTCGTTATTGATATGGATGTAACCTATTTGCGTTCATACCGGCATGGACACTAGAAAGAAACGTCGTTCAAACCATATTCTTACATTTTTACTATTAAACAATTGTTTAATTTGATTTATTTGTTCCTAAATGATTTATTTATTTCCTGCGTTTTGTACATGAGTCCAACTTTTAACGACATTGGCGGAACAGCCCTATTGAAATAAAATTGGCGCCAATAACTAACCGTAGTCATTTGAGCATTTGATATAGGGGCATTCTCCATGTTATCCGAAGCAAAGCCAGAAGACTCTCATTGAACAAGGTTGATATTTGAAGTAAACCACGAATTACGTCACAGGAGTTTGTACTTTCATACTGAAATGAAATACATTTCTGCTGGTAATGCTCATATAGTGGGTTGCAGCGCAAATGTAAATATATACAAATGTTTCAAGTTGATTTAGGGTGTTTTAGGTTCAAGAAAAGATGCAGTATTTGTAAGAGTGAGTTTTCGTTTCAATGTTAGTATAAACTTTATTTTATGTTTTTTTCACAACTGCCAACAGGATATTTAAAATTGATCAAACACAAACTTTGAATAAGATCAACACGTTTCCCAATCTATGTATTGTTGGCTTCTATACTAGAAAAAAAATTGTATAAGAAATATGTATATTATTAGAAATTCTTTATATATTTTGAGATATGAATGTCTCTGTCTTCTTTCCACTTTAAGTATGATCAGTCTTCTGAATATAAAATTGCAAAAATGAATAGGCTTTTAGGAAATTCAGAGAAGACAGTAACTGGATTATTGTTAATACTATCGCATATTCTCTACTTGATGTCAATATTCATAAAATCTAACGACATCTTTATGGGTTTTTTTCCTTTTTGATTCAATAACTTTTAATAGTTGTGTGAAGAAATCAATGTTAGTGTTACATATTTGTTGAATGAAAATGTATGCTCCAAGACTGTTAAGTGTTCCTACCTTATAAACACTAATTAAGTATTACATATAGGATCTTACATGAGTTTCCATTTCATATGAGATTTATGAATCGAGTCTTAGAATTTATATCTGACATGGAATGAAAACGAGTGAAAGGTCCTGTTCATCATATAACAAGATTTTTGGCCTTTATTCGTGTGAAACGACAATTTTCATTCAACCTTGAAATGTAAAAAGCCGCCATTTTGACTCCACTGCGTAAGTCTGTGCCGTCATGTGCTTGTCCTAGGCGTGACGTCACAATTGAAATAATTGAAACTTACAACCAATCACAGGGCTGACAGGTCATATTACAAACGTCAATGTGCAAAACATTTGACATGGGTATATGTGATAAAGAAGGATATAATTCAGATAAAGGCTAACAGACTAAGTATCTCACACAGCTATTCTAATATTAACACGTAATTACAAAAGAATAGAATGAGTCGTTATAAAAAACAAAACAAAATCATTACACAAAGGGTGCTATCATTCTAAGACATGTTATGGAAAAGTACATGTAATATAGTAATAAAATACACTGTATAACATACAGAAGCTTCTAGTACGGCCAATATGTCTTTACAAAAGATTGTTACTGAAATAGCACTATAAACAATGAAAAGCAACAGTATGATACAGAATAACAAACATTCCCATACCAAACCTTAAATTAATATCCCTCATGTTTTACAGTGTGTTTTATCACATTTTTATAGCATCCTAACAAAAAATTACTTGTGACATGTTTTCAGAAAAAAACGCATTAGTTCCCATTAAAGGTTATTGAACACAAACTCATATATGTTGCTAAGTGCCTCATCTGTGTAATTGGATACAACAATTGTGAATTGATTTTACCAATTTTATTAAATCACTATGTTTTACACCAGTGGCGGCCATCTGGAGGTGGACAAACTATATGACAGACACAATAAAGATTGCTGCTAGAACTATTGTGATTTTGCCACATGATTTTGTCAATCAGTGTATCTGTGTCATCCTCACTTTTTGCATGTGATATTATCTGCACATTTGCGAATGTAGTGGTTGTAATTTGACATGTTATAATTATCGTTAAATTTATTTGAAAAAAGGCTTTGCTTCAAATAGAGAACTCTGTGTGATCTATGGATAAACTGCTCTAAGGGAGACAACCTCCAAACTTTTGTGCTCACATTTCCTTTCGTCTGAATCAACATGATATGTTCTCGCATTCAAGACAGAGGTTATGTTCAAATAATAAACTTGTTTTGTTAGCATGTGTATCTTTTGCCACTGGGATCGGCGCCTCAGTGATCAGTGATGCATAAAATAACAATTTATTAAAAAATCAGGCATTTTTATTTTTTTTAATTTAAGGAATAATCTAATGTCTTAATTACCCGATCACCTTCAAATAAGGTGAACTATTTTGATTCCTTTAATTGTTTTGATCGACAGCGGTATCGTGTCTGCTAACTTACTAACAATGTATCTCCTTGTCAAGAAAAAGTGACGTGTTCCTGGTTTGCTTGAAAAGACATCAGTACCTGTTGCTCACATCTTTCCTTTCAGTAGTCATTGCGATTCTCATGGCTTATGTTTCCATATTTCAGGCCATGATGGAATCTTAGGCGGTCAGAGAGTCTTGACTTGAAGATTACATATTTTAACTTGCAGGACCATCTTTTAGAGGTCATGTTTTCATCCATGTTGTCAGGAGTGCTGGCGAGTGGTAGCATAATGTGGAGTTCCCATATATATGTGTGACGGAGCCACTGGTTTGTCTTTGATGTCATAATTATGAGACAATGCACTGATTTCTACTTACAGTTTATTTACATCTATAAACATATATACAGGTACATGTCCATACGTTCACCGCAACACTTTCACTGCTCACATGTTGTCACTCCAACGTTCGTACCACCACTCTGACCCTACTGGCCCACTCGACTCTCCTCCTACTCTCAAAGTTAACACTTTTTCACATATGCTTATATCCTCATTGAATTGTATGCAAAGCTGATGATGTAAACGTCATTTTTATAACAAAAACATGTACTAAAGCCTTATAATAGATTAGGAAATTCATAAACTATTACAAAACATTTGTCTGGGTCTAAACTGTATTCCCTCTCCGCTGATTCTCTTCTTATTCGGTAGGCATTAGTTGGATCTTCCAGTCTGCCATTGAATTTCAATCCCCAGTGATGACAATAGTGCTGTGGGGTGGCGGCGTTGTGGCGATCTTACAAGCATTTTCCCGATTTAAATAACATTTTCTTTTCTTTAATTTGTTAACTTTGCCCTTTTTGCACATGTCAAATAGCACTTGAATAGCTAGCTTTAAATCAATTTCTCGGATGTCTCAGATTGTTGGAAGGGTATTCCGTCAATGGCGTATATTTAGAACATATTATTAATTATATGATTAAAAGTATTCAGATTGTAAATACATACATAGCATGAATCGCTCATCGCCATGTACTTCTTTTCCAGATACAGTAGACCACCTATATGTAGAATTAATTAAACATGCTGGATTTTATAGTCTGATCACAAATGTCATTCAGATCGTGAAAGGCCAATACCTCCTTCGGTGTATGCATATTATCCTTTCAGTGCAATGACCGCACAAATCTTGTCTTGAAATGTATATTCTTGCCTCAAAGTTTCTATAGCAAGTGATTTTAGCTCTCTCAACCCATGTAAACAATATTTATGAACATATTTCATTTGTGCCACACCTGACGTAAAAAGGCTTGAATCATTATCATTTATTTACTCATTTATTTATCTTTATGAAAACTACTCACACTGCTTTAAATTTAGTTGCATAATTTGAGGAGATTTCTTTTTGAAACTGATTTTGGTATCATACATAAAGTATTGTTTTCCGTAAATAATACGAAAACGATATGTTACTGATATTTTTATAACCTCCATATATAATAGAGGGCGGAGCTCTCTCACGGGCCCGAAGGGCCCGTGAGAGCGAAGCTCTCCCTATAGGTAACACGTATGTAAGAAAAATAAAGATTATTCACAATACCTATGGAACTGAAAAACTTGTCTTAACATGGCCGCCAGTCGCACGCGCTGTAGTCTCCGCCATCTTGATCTCGAAACAAGTTCTCGTTTGCCGAATCTCGAACAAACGTTACATTTTTGTAAGATTTAAAACTTATATCTAACTATAGGATACTTAAATATTTGATTTGGTTAAAGATGTAAATTCTCTTGACATAACGTTACCGGCTACATTGCTCTAGTTCTGAATGGTCGAAATATTATTGTATCGGCAGTGTAGTCTCGTTCAATCAGACGCTTGCGCAGACAACAAGAGTCTGGTTGAACGAGACTATCACGCAGAGTTACGGTCCTTGCACTCCCGACGACAACTCTGGGTAGAGATTGCAGTGGTATATATATATATTTAGAAAACGGAATATCAACAAAACAACGTGCTGGTTGTCAACAAAAAGGGAGTTTATCTCAGTGACGCAAAATGATAGGATAAAAAACATACAAGTATTTTCATAAGATTTTTTTTATTGATATTTTGCATCAAAAAAATAGACTGAAGAAAAAAATTGAATCCATACTGTAACATTTTCATTTTTGATTACTATCTCACAGCTATTTTTTATTAATAAAAGAAAATCTGCTGTTTTACAAATCTGCACGATTTAAAAAAACAAACTATACAATTTTATGATTCAAATTCTAATTGAGGAAACAATACATTTTCTCTATTGCTAAAACTATACATAAAGCAGAGACATATAAAGCATATAGTCAGTTAGTTACTGAAACAAATGTATTCATCCACAATATATATATGATATATAGATCTATTGACTCTCTTGGCTGCAATGATGGGTATTGAAAAATGACAAAAATTGTGATTTCGCATATGCTTCTTATTTTAATAGAAACTTCATATAAATCCAGTTTTTATAGCATTGAACAAATTAATTTTTACACATAAAAAGCACAAAAATTGTAAAATACTTTGCATAAATTCTCTCTGGATGCAATATTTATAAATCATTGAAGTTAAGTTTGAAGTAATCCAAAGGGCTTATTCGTGAAGATATATATATATATATATATATGTATATCTTTTCATGGATATCAGATACCTATGCTATTATACATGATTAACAATATCCATCCTAATATGTTTTATTTCAATGTCTTTGTAGAATATGCTGCACTTGATTTTTGCAATGGATTCAAGAGGTGCAAATTTAAATACTTATATAGAGTCTAATGAACCTTTCGCATTCTCACATTAATGTCATGTCATCATACGCCTAGGCGGAAAACTTCAAGATATCAAACATCTTGTCAGCCAAAAAGAAATCAAGAAAGGAAACTTAACTGTAATATACACTGTATAGCTATACATGTAGGTCTGATTTAGTCATTCAACACATCACTCAATGCTTGAAAGTTTACAGTACCGATATTCCGAAACATTTACAGTACAACCTGGCTCCGCCCTCACTAACGGCCGTGCCGTAAAACATATTAACGAAAAACGAGAAGTTCATGTAGATTTATTTTTTTAATGTCAATCAATATCTTATGCCAAATTACAATGTACATACATACACAATTCAAGAGTTGCATTACAAGTAAGAGATATCCAGTCCTTCCGTCTTTGCGTATTGCAGAGTTATCTACTCTTGAGAGCAGGTATTGATTGTTACGACATTGGTTTGTGTGAGAAAATTACGTCGTTTTCTCAAAAATTGATGACGTTACTCTCACAAACAAGTGACGTAACAATCAATACCTGCTCCCAAGAGAAGATAACTCTGCAATACGCAAAGACGGAATTGGATATTGAAAATCAGGCGAATACTGTACATGATTACGTTCCAAGATAGGGCTATTGTAAATTTTAGTATCATATAATAACATTACATTTTTTGCAAACACATTCTTTTATAAAAAAAGCTACTCCTTTTATACAAGTGTAATACAGTTAACGACATCTGTCTCACTTCTAGTTTATAACATTAAATAAAATTTCCTGTTTCGTTAGTAAATATAGTATGGCGTGGACCACAATATATATGCAAAACTATTATAGCATTTTAAAAATTGTATTTTGTATATCATACAACTGGTTTCTGCACATGCAAAAGAATAGCAATCCAAAATTATTTATTACATAAACAATCAACTTTTCGTTTGGGTATGTAAAAATCTTTTTTTTTTCAGTGAAAAATATTAATTCGGAGTTTAGAATGATATATAGTTATGCAATATTATTTTGGCATATATGCAAGCGTATTTAATCATGGAGCCGTTGCCGCACCCAGTGTTGATAACGTTTTGACCCACATATTAGTAATAATCGTTTAAAGATAGCATGCCGTCGTCGAAATAGTGCAAGTACATTGGTGTGTCTTATGGATATCTCACAAAAGCTGTTTAATTTCAAGCCTCTTAAATATTCTACTTCAAAAAGCAGACACGTATTTGCGAGTAACCAGATGCGCTACATCGGAAATAGGTTTTTTATTTATATATTTTATGATCTCGGTAAACTACAGATTAATGATCACAATCTTGATAATTTGAAAATAATTCATATGCTTTATATATATATATATATTTTTACTTTTTAAATTTCCCACATAAAAAAAAGCAACGCAGGTAATTATTATTTGACTAACTACAACATGTAAGCCCAATTTACAATCGGTCGAAATTTTCTTCCGGAAAGGTATTAATTATAATTTTATAAAGAAAAACAACATTTGAAGAAATTTCATTTTTTAATGAACTTATTATTTGATATTGGAAAATAACAAAAAACGCTGTATTTTTCCAATATCAAATATTGTATGAAACAAATAGATCGCTGTGAAGAAAAACAAAAAATACTGAAAACTATTTAATCTTTGGTAAAACCTAAAAAATACTATAAAAATGAATGCTTCATCAGATCTAACATGATGTAAAAGTGTCAGTGCTATAATGCGAAGCAGTATGTAGGTCCAATCACAGATACACAAACAGGTGTTTTATATATGGAAAACTTAACGACAGGTTATTTCTGAATCTTTAATTACATATGTAGTCAATATCACGTAAACAATTAAATGATAAACTATGTAAATATCTTCAAAGCTTCAGATATCTCGGGTATCAAACTAAACTTTTAAGTAAGTCTATTCGAGGTGGCTTGTAATTATAAGTGCATAGCCAATTCAAATAAGCTTTTAGAGGGAAGGGAGATAAGTCGTTCAAAATAATTCGGTCACGAATATAAACACAGGCTGCTGTCAGCTGATGAGCGCATCCGACTCTGCTATGCTAAACAGGATATGTGTGGATCCTGGCTTTACACATCCCGGTTTTGTTTTCGTGCGATGTTTACGTTTACGATTGTACGTATGACCAAACACAGGGAGATTCGGAGTACCAGCGCTGACCTAACAGGACTATGCTAATTTTAAAATGAAATCTTCGGCGATAAATTGGGTCATGGCTATATCTGTACGGTAAAATACCGGGCTAGCAGATTATGTTATCAGCTGTCAGCGAGAATAGGTGTCTTTCTGAGGATTGAGAGTTGACTATTACTTTTAAAGGTTTGTATAATATTTAATATCACGGAAACATCTACTTACATTACCATTTACTATTGTTATTTTTTGCGGATGCAAATTGAGATACATGCACTTGATGTTGCATATGACTCAGCTGCTAAACTTGAACTAAGGCAGCTTAAACAAAAACAAATCTCGCGGCCAAGTTAATGCTTTATTTGTTACTGTATTTTCTTTGAGATTTGAGCTCTCATGAGTAAAAAAAAGTATCAAGTGCTTGAGATTCAGTGATCAGTGAAGGTTAGTATAGAGTTCTAAAGATTTTTAAATGCTGCATGTCAAACATTCCTGCAAGATTTAGTTTCAAATTTCAACATCTCAATGCCAATGACAAATACCATATTTTTGTTTATCTACAGCGACGTTAGGTGACTTAAGTGAAATTAAAAAATGCTGGATTGGAATGTTTGTATAATCAATATCATCCAGCCCATCTTTTTGGCCAGCATCACTTTCACATGCTTGTGGGTCAATGGCCGCACAGCATCATATACACATACTTGTATATAGTACCTAGGTGTTCTTACTCGGCCTGTGCAGTCATCAGTCTGTCTAACATGTGATAGCAGAATGAACGCTTCGTCAATGCAACAAAGATTTGTGGCTGTGCTGTGAAAGGATAATATACATACGACCTTAATGACATTTGTGATCAGACTATCAAATCCAGCATGTTTAATCAATTCTCTAGCTAAATATAGGTGGTCTACTTAATCTAGAAAAGAAGAAAATTGGATTTCTGAATTGTGATATGTTGAAATAATGAAGTAAATCGCAATTATTCAACAGTGAACGATATATCTTGCAAAAAAGATTAAGATAGCATAGTTATTTAAGTTTTGTTCAATTATTGCATGATCTTTGACAAGAAGCAAATTGGATTTCTGAATTGTGAGTGATTTGTCGAAACAATGTGTAAATCTTAAATGATCACCAGTGGTGGATAAAACTTGCAAAAAAGTATTAAGATATACTAGTTACTTAAGTTTAGATCAAATATTGAACGGTCTTATATCTAAAAAGGCGACGCATTTATTTTGGCTTAATAAAATATATTCCTTAAAATGAAATTTAGACCCTGCAGATTCCTGCGGTAGACACATTGTCGAATTAGCATCCATGCACATATGTATGTACAGTCAATTTGTCAAGGCTTTACTCAGAGTACAGTGTTTCACGCATACATATTTGATAGCAGGAGTTTTAACGACCACTACCCACATCCCCTACATATTTGTTACACGGTGCTCGGAGTCCTGTATAGTATCTCCTATTAACATAGCAGGAATGTATACACCTGCTCGCTGCATACGATCGCTGTGTGTGCAGTCGCTATGCAGATACATGTGCATTTTTGCCTACATTGTGTAAAGGCAACGCTCTCGACGGAAACGATCGATCAACTGTGAATTCGTTGGGCATGTCTGCACGTGTACTGTAGGTGTTGGTGTGTGAGGGTGTGTGTGTGTGTGTGTGTGTGTGTTGGAGGGAGGAGGACTATTTTGTGTCGTTTTTCCAGCGGGTTGATATAAAGTCTTTCCTACCACCTATCGCACGATCGAAGGTCAACAAACAAATCTCAAGACACAGATATAGATTATATTTATATCCACGCATTTCGTGCTTCAGACAAGACATACTAACTACTCGTGTAATGTACATGTACAGACTAACTTACATATTCGTGTATTTTTAGTCCTTACTTGTATAGGGAACGCCCAATTAACATATATTCAAATGATTGCACCTATCTTCAAATAATTGATAGGTACAATTAATTGAAGATATGTTCAATTTAATGAGAGTTAGGTACAATGTACCTTTCCTTAATCATTTAAAGATAGGTACAATTGAATTTAACCTATCTGCAATTACTTGTACCTATATTCAATTAATTGAACCTATATTCAATTAATTGAACCTATCTTCAACTATTTGAAGATAGGTACAATTAACTGAACATATGTTAATTTGGCGTTTAATATTGTTGCGTACACTTACTTGTGAGCCGACGCGGTTAAAATTGTTATTCTCGCTTGGNACAAGCTTTGTTATTATTCAAATGTTTTATAGCATGAACAATCTCACAAAATGACACGAAAATCGAGACTATTAAAGGTACATCATGAATAATTAAATATTGGCATCTCTTAAGGAATGCTCTTCATCATACAAATCTTATCACTCCATAGGAAACTAGTTCGGGTCGTCAGTAAAATGGCCGTACAGAGATTTACGGGTGATCAACTTAATGAATAACCACAGGAAATGTAACGTTAGTAACGTAATGATTTTCTAACAGTTGTAAAACGTAGTTTTATTCAAGAACTGTGGGAATAGGGATGAAGGAATTAGGTGACATTCTCTATGATTTATATTTTTCCTTAATCTATTTTCAAACAGGAAAAATAATCAGCATGAGCTTGAAAGGAAATGATACACTGTTGTTCGACGCAATTTTCTCTGGTGACAAGGTCAAGGTCAGGGAATTGGTGGAATATGGTCTGGACAAGAACTCCGTGCTGCATTGTCCGGCTCGCTGGGAAGGAGCTACCGTTCTGGGGACAGCTGCCTGCTTAGGTTACATACTTGCATGTTTTCTTAGACGTATCAAAACAAATAAATAAATAATAATTATTCAAAAAAATATTTATTAAGGTTGATATGAAATAAATGGAACCGTCTTTATGCAAATGTTGCGCACCTTTTGAGTCTGTATGTAAGAAAATAAGTTTATATTGCAAAAATATTGTTAGTCGCATTACGTACACAACTAAAGTGTCGCTTGTTTGGTCCAAAATAAAGCAAGTTCATGATAGGCATTCCATGTTATATTTTTCAAACGAAAACAAATTGAATACTTTTTAAGAAACTTAGACTCTGGTATTAGATCTAGTGAGCTCAAGAACAATCCACTACTTTACTATTTAAAAGTTTCCATAACCGATATGTGTAAGTAAAGGGGAAAATAGGGTGTTCGATGCCCCAAAAACGCAATATAGCATTTCTAAAAGATCGGTGAAATTAACACTTTTTGCTGATAATATCGCTCAATTTAATGACTTCGTTGAACAAATTCCGTCAGAAATCAAAACCTCGATCCTCAAATATGCACACTACTACTTATCTCCTCGTACGCCAATGTCTGATTACACATCTTGTTATCTTCGTGCTGTCTTTACAGGTCACGCCGAAATAGTCCAGTATCTTCTAGAGGAAGGAACGCCAGTTAAC
Source organism: Mizuhopecten yessoensis (assembly GCF_002113885.1). NCBI lineage: Eukaryota > Metazoa > Mollusca > Bivalvia > Pectinida > Pectinidae > Mizuhopecten > Mizuhopecten yessoensis. The sequence goes on along the minus strand of NW_018407191.1, from coordinate 81,071 downwards.
TTTACCGACCCGTGTATGGGCCGGAGTGCCCTTCATTGGGCCATCATGGGCGACCAGTACCAGGTGGTAAAGTTGTTGATAAAAAAGGGTGCGGATACCAACAGTGTCGATAAAGAGTGTGTGACGCCACTGCTTCGCGCAGCAATTGGAAGAAATTATAACTTGGTGAAATTACTCCTGAAAAATGGAGCAGATGTCAACAGGAAAGATTATCTACAATGTTCCGCGCTACATTATGCATGCGTTCATGGTGATCCGAAACTTGTTGACCTGATTATTAAGGGAGGTTGTGTTCTTAACAACAAAGCCGTCATCGGGAAAGGCACTCCGTTAGCTAGTCTTGTTCATCATAAAGACATCGGGTCAATAGTGTTATTGCTAGACGCCGGGTATGACCTCTCAAATGAAAATTGGCTGAAAAATCACACGAACACAAACAATCAAGGAGACAACGTTATCCAGATGCTAGTTCAAAGTCAACAGAATCCGTTACGGCTTAGCACATGTTGCAGAAAGGTGATTCGGAAACAGATGGGTGGCAGGAACGTGCAGGAAAAATTAAACACCCTTAATATTCCACTGGCATTAAAATCATATGTATTGCTGCAACAATAATGGGGAATACTGTATCACCTTTACATTTACATTTCAAATATCTCGTCTATGTTTTAGAGAATGTAAGGATGCTGGGGACAGGCAAATAATTTCATGTTGTTCCTCTTGTTGCAAAACCTTTTCAAATATATCATTTGCAGCAAATGCAGCATTCTCGAATTTTAAGTGATGACAACAGTATTCCCGAATATTAAGTGATGACAAAAGTATTCCCGAATATTAAGTGATGACAAAAGTATTCCCGAATATTAAGTGATGACAAAAGTATTCCCGGATATTTAGTGATGACAAAAAGTATTCCCGAATATTTAGTGATGACAAAAGTATTCCCGAATATTAAGTAATGGCAAAAGTATCCTTAAATATTAAGAGATTACAAAATGTTATCAAATAGTATGTGATAAATGTGCTTGAATATTAAGTGATGAAAAAAGTATTCCAGAATATTAAGTGATTGCTAAATTATTCTCGAATATTGAGTAATGACAAAAGTATTCCCGAATATTAAGTGATGACAAAAGTATTCCCGACATTTAGTAATGGCAAAAGTATTCTCAAATATTAAGAGATTACAAAATGTTATCAAATAGTATGTGATAAATGTGCTTGAATATTAAGTGGTGAAAAAATGCTCGAATATCAAGTGATATCGATGTCATGTTCTCAAATATTAAGTGGTGATATGTTCGAATATTATGTGGTAATTTGTTTGGTATAATATTTAGTGTGGAAATGAGCCCACTAATATTGAATTTCAAGTGATGATACATTTGCTAGTTTATTGATAAGTGTTCTCGAAATATTATATGATAATAATTGTTTTTAAAGTTATGTGAGAATTGGAGTGTTCGATATTTTTAGAGAAAGTGCGTTCGAATATGTAGTGGTAACAACATTTACGCCAGTATCACGTGATTTTAACGTCACTTGAATATCATTGGTAATTGTGCTTGAATATTTTGTGATATGTGTTTTCGAACATCAGGTGCTGATAAAAGTATTCAAATATGACGTGATTATTATTTTGTCCGAATATTAAGTGATGTTATTATGTAGGTATGCTACAATATTAAGTGACGATTAGAGTTCATGAATATTTCACATATAAGCAATAGACCATGGTATAGACACGGCGGAATTCATATGGATCTCTCCTAGTCTTTTAATGAATTTGACATCTTTAACGAGTATTTCTTTTATCATAATGTAACAGAGGTCTTTATATTTTCAATGCCTCCGCTATTTTTTGGAGTCGAACCCAGAACCTCTGGTGAGCTAATGAGAAATTCTCACTATCCGAGTCTGTAGGAAGCTGCTAGTATTTTACCAGGGTGATCAAATAGTTCAGGCATGTCGAAAAGGGGTCAATACGTCAGGACAAAGGTCGTTATTTATGTGTTGATAGGCAAAGATCTGCGTCATTTGCACCAAGATAATTATATACCGTGTCATACTTGATTTGAAGATTATTCGAATAACTGTACTCAGAACATTACTAGCGACCCAAACAGAATCGTTCGAATTGCAACCTGTCCGAAAATCATTAGCTTCTGTCTTCGGTTAGGAATTATATCTGAATAAGGTTTTGATCAACAGATCTTCTAAAACAATATGTACATTGCATCATAACTATAAGTGATATGACTATCCGTTCCGTTTGCTACATGTAATGAGCTTACATGTACCTGTACGAGTGCCTGTATCTGTGTTTTAATCCATAAATGCTTACATGTGATGTGAATATGTAACCGATTGTTCGGAAATTCCAAGGTACAATTGTAATAAAGAAATTGCATGTGATTGAGTGCATTGTATCCATGTGTATTTCTATGTGTTTTTTTAAGCATTACTTATTTGTATAAATACTGTGTATCGTCTTCTATATTTTCGTTTTGAGCTTATTTTGTTCACTTGTACACAGGATAAGACGTTAGTTTTCATCACCCAATCAACTCATTCTCATTTCTTAATGGTGTGAAACAGACATCGCAACATTACTTCGCTAATTTGTAACAATCGATACTTTCCTGAACATTCTTGCATATTTCGACTCCCTCAGTTCGCAATGATTCTCCGAAACGGTTTTTTGTCCAGCTCAAAATATTTCTGCAGATCCTGCACCGAATCTGGCATTTGACATGATGTCTGAATTTAAAGTAAAGAAATTATGTATGTTATGGATCACCAACGATCTTAAATCATGATTCACAATGAACTTGACGGGTAAAAACTAGGTATTGTATATCAGGAAATGTTCGCCCTGTGAAACGCTCGCCCTTAGCTAGAATGATCCATATTTGCCCAGTGTTAATTTCGCCCTTAACATTAAATTACTATGCATATTGTGTTGTGTACTTACGCTCCTTGTAATGATAAATTCGCCCTCGAAACGAAGGACGAAACAGTGGGAATGTAAACTGCAGTGAAATTTCCTGGTATACCGTAGGGCGACCGAAAATATTATCTTTAACGAAGGAATCTCAGAAGATTGTCATCGATAAGTTGTAGATGGGTCAGCATGATGCATCTTTACAGAATATATTGATACTAAAACATGTTCTTTAAAAGCAAGTCAACGACGACATGTAAACTCCGAAGGCAGGGAAGGCTATTTGAAGCATGTTCTTACATTTTTCTCGACAAATGTATTCAGCTTGGGAAATGAACATATAAAAAGTGAGTTTTTTCATCAGTTATTGAATATTTTTTCTGAAACTTAGTGTGCATGTACCTCAAATAGGTTTGAGAACTATTGGAGGAGGATTTTTTGTGACAGGGATTGTTAAATGCTAACGGAATACATTTTTGAATTTGATTTACAGTTTGGCGTGGCAGCCATATTGGAGAAATCTCTTACCATCGGGGTAATATTTTTGTTAGACAATAAAAAAATATTATCCCTCAGGTTGGAGATTTCTCTGTCGCACCCTCAAGTTAAGGGGAGTTTCTATTTATCTACGTTTATGACCAAAATCCTTAGTGAGCCTTACTGTAGTTTCGTTATCACCTATCCGGTTCTCAATTTGAGGACGTGGCATTGCTATGATTTGACTGCCGGGTGTCATCTATGGAGCAGAAAAAGCTTACTTTCCCGGGGAACTTGCTCTTATTGACATCGACCTTTACTTACAACATGATCCACAGGGACGGTATACAAGTAAGGGATTTCTTTTTTTCGATCTCGAAAGAGGTATGGCGGAAAACTGCCCGTAATTCCTTAATTCGGCATTTATGAAAACGGAGAAAAAAATTAAGCAGTAAAACATTTCGTGTAGCCAAAATGCATACAAAAGATACACAACCAATTGAATATGAATTTTTAAACTGCTGAGAAATTAGGTATTGCTAATATGATACAGCAAATATAGCCATATACACTATATCTATGAAAGTAATGGGGTTTCCCGAAATTAAAAAATACTTTCAAAACTTTCCCATCCGAGGACCAACTTTTGAATAAACTTTTTGTGACCGTGATGTAATATGCAAAAACAAATCGTATTACGGAAAAGTGGTCCTCCTTTGGGAAAGTGCTAAAAATAATGAAAAACAGGGGTGATCAAGTTTCTCTAAACTGCGACCGGTGTTTCTCGGGTTTAATTAGTTTGTAATTGCTAATATCTATATGTTCTTTGTAGCCGAATGTGTAACGCAGTTTACTTGTGACTAGAAAATAAACGGTGCAGGTTCGAATCCTCCTTCAGTTATTTTTTGTTTTAAATATTTAGGCATGTTATCATTTTCCTTAATAAGGCAATGGTGTGGTGGTTTTTTTTAAATCGATGGAAGATTTTGTTTACATTTTAATAACATACCTATTGATTTATCAGTTTTGTTAGTAATAATTTCTTTACTATTTAGTGCGACATACTTCTATCGAAGCATTTCAACAAATGAATTGAATTGTTTTACCCTCCAACTGGCCATAGTAATTAAATCAAGTGCTTAAACACCAACAAATATTGCCGAATTACCAATTATGTGGTCTGTTTACAATAATCTATTCTTAGACACGGGATTCCGATATTGCTACATGTACCTGTATAAAAACATACCTGAGGACGCGTCATAACAGTGCACGGTTGGATGCGCACACTATAGCGTAACATAGCTTTAGCAACCCGCCATATCTCTTTAAATGGTACACGATGTATTATAACAAAACTTTGCACTCTGCCAGATTGGTTTATATTTCTGTCCGAGAAACAGACTGAACGCTGTAGAACATTAATGATTAATTGTTTATTATCGCTACTTCTCAATGATGATTAAGAATATGTTTCTAGCTATAACCAGAAGGTCACTTTGTTAAAATCAAAATACTAGACTTGCATGTCCATAGACGTACAATGTATTTGTTATCCCAGATAAAACGTTGGCCAACGTTCAGTGAACTCTGTATGATCATACTGGATCAACATCGGGGACCGTAATTACCGATAGGATATACGGGTATTAATAAAACCAACGAGGCAAAGTTATGGTAGATTAATGACTGCAGGCTTTTTATTAATTAAAAACGATGTCGACGTAATATTTTCATGTAATGTTAGAATTTTTTTTCTTTCTTTCTTGTAATATCATTTATGCTTAAGAGAGTAAGGCTCACAAACCGTTTGATCCGTCTTTGCGTATTGCAGAGTTATCCTCTCTTGTGAGCAGGTATTGATTGTTACGTCATTGGTTTGTGTGAGCAAATTACGTCGTTTTCTCAAAAAATGATGACGTTAATCTCACAAACAAATGACTTAACAATCAATACCGGCTCACAAGTGCAGATAACTCTGCAATACGAAAAGACGGAATACACTCTGCAGAATTAGTATTCCCGCATATGACGCTGATCACAATCGGGTTTTCTTACACAAAACCGGTGCATGCGTGTTTAGTGGTGTATTTGTGACATTTAAAGAAGTCGCAAAGTTTTCATGTCCTTAAGTACACAGGTAATAGTATTGGCGTATGATTTGTATGTCAGATCGGATCACTACCCACATACCCTACATACAAAGAGTAGACTATGCTATAGTGGTGTCCTGGTCAATATGGGAACAACCTTTTGATTTTGAGGGGAAGAGATGTGGCAAAATTTGGAAATAAGAATCAAATACCTGATTACTAACAGGGCTATACGGATCTATTTTATTATCCAAACCCTTGTTTATCATGATAGTAGAATTTGTCAAAATGTGCCGTGGTTATTTGTCATTTTGAAGCAGTGTTTGATGTAATATCACTCTACGGTGGCCGGGTATATACCGACTGATTTTAAGTCTGATAACAACCTTACTTGTACTCTGAGCCTGCAAAATGAGATCGTCTTTGTGCAGATACATACAAATTGTATATATGCATGTTCTCGTCGTAAGCGATAAATCAACGCTGGTGTGGTGTGGCATGTCAGCAACTATACCCACGGGGGAGAAGGGGGACTATAGTTACGGTGTCGTCAATCATTTACTAGTATCCCCTATATTTATCATTGTGCAGAACGGGTGGGGGATATATATATATGTTTTTCCAGTGTTATTGATATAATGGTCATGACATGTTATGCCTCCCCCTCCTCCCTCCCCTATCTGACCTGATGAGGTCAAGCCCAAGACAAACAAAATAGGGCACATTCCTGTAGGCGTGGGAAGATTGACTAGGTTTGTGAGCGTGGAGTAAAGTCCTGTAATATTTATCAACAATGTCCTTGCGCGTTAGATTGGAGTTATTGTAACATTTCACATTTGCATTAAACTAACAGTTTAATACATCAGTCCAGACAGTTGAAGGCATTTAATTAAATGACATTTATTAGGAAGTATTTTACGTTCGTCATATATTATTTGATCACTACAAAAACTTGTAATGACGTCACTCTGATCTATCCCTCGATGACGTGGGGTCAACGGTCGTAAAGAAATCTGATACTTTAACAGTTTGAAACGTAGTTGTAAGCGCCAACGAGTCAAGAATTAATACGAAATAAATCTGGGTGACTTTTCTATCCTTTTTTTTTCTATCCGTGATATGAATTTTAAACAGTAAATAATCAACAAGGGCAATAAAGGTATTGCTAGACTGCAGTTTAACGCCATTTTCTCAAGGGGCAATTAATGTCAAGGTCATATCATCAGTGGATGAACTCCTTGCAACATTGCAATAATATGTATAAAGTGGCCAAACGTTGGGAAGTCAGTAGTCCTTGCTTTCCCTTTTCGGTGTCACCGCGTTTTTCTCGTGGCACGCGAGGTTTCCTCCAACTCCCGTAATTCCCTACTAGATTTAACGTGTTGGACCAAAGACTAATTAGGTGACGGGGAAATGTCAGGGAGGTTACAATCTCATTATATGCCATGAGTGTTCTTCAAAGAAAGGATTCCAGTGTTATAGACATGGTTCCTTTACTTGCACCTCCAACGTTCCAGGTGGAGCCTGTTGAGATAAGCGATTGGAAAACCCTATAAGGTTCCGTGTAGATGTCCCATATTTTTTCATACTATGTAACTTTTAGTGTCTTTGTTAAAATTTCAAAGAGTGTAACTTTAACCAAAAAATGTAACAACTTCCCAAATGATCATCTTTTTTTTCTTCAATTATTAAGGAAGTAGTATCCTGCAGGAAATGAGCCATGTAACAGATGATTTTAATCAGATTGACTTTGATCAAATTTAATATAATTACTCTTGAAAGTTTGTTTTTACTCTTGTCCTTTCTTAGTTTCTTTGAGAAAATATTGTCGGTCAAGCTTAATTTCAATGACAAGATTCAACATATCAAGGAGACCGTCAATATCAATCAAGTGTCCATTTTGAATCACTCGACTATACAACATATACATGAGTGGCATATAAAGGTAACTGTAAATAACGAAAGGAAGGAGCCTGAAAACAAAATCTTTTAACATTTTCTTGCAATTTTTTTTTCCGTTTTTATTCATTTGATTCTGCTGTTATTTTAATGAGAAATGTAATAATTTCCCACATGCAAGAACTGTCCTCTTAATTGTAAGACAATGTGTCCACAAATCGTAAAACATGACAAGTAAGCACTATAATCATCCTAGTCCTGTTTATTGCACATGTTACAATGAACGACAAAAAACATGAAAAAGCAGATACAAAATGGGGTCAAATGTTTCTTATTTTACCTTAGAAAGANCCACCCCCCACCCCTCCCCCCACAATAAAAACCCCAACAAAACAAAACAAAATAACATAATATGGAAAGATTTCTTGGTATCCTCATCAATTCCCACTGAAAAGTTTGGTCGTATGTGCTAATGTGCTATATGGTGATAGAAATCAAGTCAGTGGGTAAGGGGAGGTAATCCCGTAAGTTAATTTCATTACAGTGAACAGTTTGCCATATATCACATATTTTTGTTTGTTTCGTGGGTGATGAGCTCTCTCAATGATAGCCTTCCACCTGTCTCAATCATTTCACCTTGGAATAGTTAGTCCTGATAGATAAAGACAAATTACCATAACAATAGACATGCTAATATTAATGCTATTTAGCAAACACTTATGCATGGACAGTCATTAACTTGGAAATGATAGGGAGGCTCCTTAACGCTTTTACATCTACAACCAGTTGTTATGCAATAACAGATGATGTAGGCAAATTGAAAAGATTTCCATCTTTTGTAAGCTAAAGTAATGGTTACACAGTTCTTTCTCTGACCATCTTGTCTGCAAGTCTCCGAAAAAGATACAATGTTGTACACTGCTTTTGACATCAAGGACGACACCGACCTCAAACGTTCTATCGACCAATAGACGAGCCAAATACAGTGAGTGACACGCAGAAACAACCGTTCCTTTTGTGGGCGTGTTCTTTTTGAACACGACTTGTTGACGCCATAACGATTTTGATTATAAAACGTATTTAATGAAAATTAATTAAGAGTCAAACCCTTCAAATAACTGATTGTAATAATGAAGGTTTCAATTCTGACAGACATTAACCCTTTCACCCCTATGTAACTTTAGTAGACTCTACCATGTACTGATATGGATGAGTCCATTATGGTCTACAGTGTTGAAAGATTTTAGAGATAGAATGTGCAACATCAAATGATAATGTTGAAAACATTTGGCTTAATGCTGACATCACAACTAAAGAACCAACATCAAGTTTCACTAAAACAATTATGCCGACACACATCCTGGTACACAGCAAGTAAAGAACCACCAGCAACCTTCCTAAAGCAATTAAATCAGCTATAATGTAAATATTTCATTATGAATAGTTTTGTGTCAGCTATGTTCACAATAGTCTGGTGTGTACTGACAAACACACAATTGCTTCTTATAGCCACTGACAGAGGGCTGCTGAGTTTAACTCAAACTCATATTGACCTGAAAATGTCATGGTGTCGGAAGGCATTATTTGGATGATTTCATTGGTGGTTTTTAACTTGTGATGGCAACTTTAATCAAATCTAGCTGTTCCTGGACAACAACAAAATAAAACAATTATATAACATTAACAAAAAGATCATGTCTTCGTCTTTTTCGTTCGTTGTTTCTTCCACGCTTTGTGTTTCTGTTTCAAATATTTCTGTTTCTCCTTTTCTTCTTTCTCTGGATCCTGTAACATAAAATATAAAATTGTTTCAATAAAATTAAACCATACACATAATGAAGAGTTCAGTAAATCACGAAATGGTAGAGATTGGCAGATTTTTTTTACTTTCATGTGCCAAGGACGAAACAAAAATTAGGTCACAATGAATTAACACTTAGTCCAAACAAAAAATATGTGTTTCCTGTAATAAGTTGGAAACAATTAAGGTAGGTAGGTAGCTATATATAGGTAACAAGTTTTATTAAAAAAAGATTATGTGGTTTATATAGGAGTGCTCTTGACTTTAACAGTGCCCCTTTGAAAACTGCCGTAAAGAAATTAGGGTAGGCACAAAAAATTAGGGTAGGTAGGGTTACTCGAAACACCAAATATTACTGTTTTGCCTTATTTATTGTTATATCCACAAAAATGGTGTGGATTTTTTGTCCACACTGAAAGAACTGTGTATCATTTATTGTGCTGCAACATAGAAATATGGAAGTTCTCACCACATGGAAAGAGAGATGTATGTGTTGTCCACCCGACAACTCTGTGTAATGGTTATGACAATTTAATCCATACGGACAGAGTAGACAACTCGCTATAATAGTTTTGTCAATAGAATCCACATGGACAGAGGATGTGTTGTTCACTTGGTAAATTGATGGAATGGTTATGTCAAAAAAACTGGCTATAATAGTTGTGTCAATTTAATCAATATGGACAGAGTAGATGTCAACTAAACAACTCTGTATAATAGTTTTGTCAATAGAATCCACATGGACAGAGAGGATGTGCTGTCCACTAGACAACTTGCTATAATGGTTATGTCAGTAAAATAACATATACTCACTTTCCCTTCCAATATCAATCTTTTCCTCTTGTTAATTGCGTGCCTTTCTCCAAAGTCTTTTTCATCTAATTTCTGTTTTAAAGGCAAGTGAAACAAACTTGATGAACATAATTATTTAGTAAATAATGACTGCATGGATGCAGTGAAATTTGTATCGCAGTTTGACTCATGTTTTTTCTGGTATTTTTGTTTGTTTGCCCTATGTTATGATGGTAAATATATGACGGCAGTGAATATTAAGTACATAGCACACCATTTTGCGATTATGGATTTTACCGACGCATGAGCGGATATTTGACAGGACAATAGTGTCCCGATTGGCAGTTATTAATGTATTATGTGTCAGGTTTAACTTCTTTGACACACACTGTGTGGAATTTCACTTTGTCCAACTCTCAACTTGTCTTGGCTAAGTTAAATACAATAAGTTATTTGATTGTCAAAATTACACATTATATCTATGTACACATGAATAATGATTAGCAATTTATAGCAGTACATTATATTTGGTAAAGTATTGGTAATTGGCAAAGTAATTTTGAATAGAGCATGTTTGGAACATTTGGTATACTGTCACAAACTAGCATTAAATCTGAGAATTTACCGCTGTAAATAGTAAATCTATGAAGAGTCACAGCGATGGATTCATTAAGGATTCGGCTGTACTTACAATCTCAGCCTCCCTGCGGGCTGTGGCCACCTCCACAAGTATTTGTAAGGCCTTCTTCTCTTCAGCCTTGTACTCTGTCATCTTCTGCTCTGCAGACATAATCAAACATCGTTGTTTTTACTAAGGACATATCTAAATATTACTGTATACTGGGGAATTTTCGCTGCAGTTTAATTTTTGCTTTTTTTTGCCTGCTGTAATGAGGGCCAATTTATCATTACAGCGAATATAGCAGACAACATAATATGCATTGTAATGAAATGTGGATTATTCTGATTAAGTGTGAAAGTTTGACTGGCCAAAAATTTCCCGTTATACAGTAACGATTTATCTCTCCACAGCTATAACCAAACAACATACTTCTCCATGGTAAAACCTTATTTTCTCTATAGATTTAATCAAACATATATCTCTAGACATAGCCTCGCATTTTAATTCTTATCAAACGATGTAACAAAACAGAATTCTTCTACTAATAGTAGTCTACACTAATAGTACTAATAGTAGTCTACACTAATAGTTCTAATAGTAGTCAACACTAATAGTACTAATAGTAGTCTACACTATTAGTTCTAATAGTAGTCAACACTAATAGTAGTCTACATTAATAGTTCTAATAGTAGTCAACACTAATAGTAGTCTACACTAATAGTCTACACTATAAGTAGTCTACACTAATAGTACTAATAGTAGTCTACACTAATAGTAATAATAGTAGTCTACACTAATAGTACTAATAGTAGTCAACACTAATAGTACTAATAGTAGTCAACACTAATAGTTCTAATAGTAGTCAACACTAATAGAACTAATAGTAGTCAACACTAATAGTACTAATAGTAGTCAACACTACTAGTACTAATAGTAGTCTACACTAATAGTTCTAATTGTAGTCTACACTAATTGTTCTAATAGTAGTCAACACTAATAGTACTAATAGTAGTCAACACTAATAGTAGTCTACACTAATAGTTCTAATAGTAGTCAACGCTAATAGTAGTCTACACTAATAGTACTAATAGTAGTCTACACTAATAGTACTAATAGTAGTCTACATTAATAGTAGTCTACCCTAATAGTTCTAATAGTAGTCAACACTAATAGTACTATTAGTAGTCAACACTAATAGTACTAATAGTAGTCTACACTAATAGTTCTTATAGTAGTCAACACTAATAGTACTAATAGTAGTCTACACTAATAGCTCTAATAGTAGTCAACACTAATAGTAGTCTACACTAATAGTCTACACTATAAGTAGTCTACACTAATAGTACTAATAGTAGTCTACACTAATAGTTCTAATTGTAGTCTACACTAATTGTTCTAATAGTAGTCAACACTAATAGTACTAATAGCAGTCTACACTAATAGTTCTAATAGTAGTCAACACTAATAGTACTATTAGTAGTCAACACTAATAGTACTAATAGTAGTCTACACTAATAGCTCTAATAGTAGTCAACACTAATAGTAGTCTACACTAATGGTTCTAATAGTAGTCAACACTAATAGTACTATTAGTAGTCAACACTAATAGTACTAATAGTAGTCTACACTATTAGTTCTAATAGTAGTCAACACTAATAGTAGTCTACGCTAATAGTCTATACTAATAGTAGTCTACACTAATAGTACTAATAGTAGTCTACACTTATAGTTCTAATAGTAGTCTACACTAATAGTTCTAATAGTAGTCAACACTAATAGTAGTCTACACTAATAGTCTACACTAATAGTAGTCTACACTAATAATACTAATGGTAGTCTACACTAATAGTACTAATAGCAGTCTACACTAATAGTTCTAATAGTAGTCAACACTAATAGTAGTCTACACTAATAGTTCTAATAGTAGTCAACACTAATAGTACTAATAGTAGTCTACACTAATAGTTCTAATAGTAGTCAACACTAATAGTAGTCTACACTAATAGTGCTAATAGTAGTCTACACCAATAGTAGTCTACACTCATAGTAGTCTACACTAATAGACATATAGCTACTGTACAAGTAACTGTTATAGACTAGTTTTGGAATCTAAAACATATATATTGTATACAGGTGTTGGTGTTTTTTTCAAGTATCTATACTGGCTACTGTAAACGTGGAATATTACGTGCGGGGTTAATTTACTCTTATTACGAGTTGGAATCGTCAGTGTAAATTTCCCCCTCGCGTGTGGTTTCGTTGTTAGTGTAAGGAACGACAACTTTGGTAGCTGATATTGGTACATTGTATGTGTGTGTGATGTCCTCATGTAATATCGTGCGGGGGTAATTTTGCGGTCGCGGTAGACTGACGTTTACCCGGCAGTTATCTCCTTTACTTTACAAAATGTGTACAGGTAAAAATACTAGTACAATGTAGCTACTCAGTACATGTTACGTATGCGTACCGACTGGTCATTGGACAGATGAAAATAAACTGTTTTATACTATAGATTTGGATTTACATAGACCAGATTATTGCAGCTTCTCATGGGTTTGGTTTAGTTTTACAGGGTTCCACCCTTTTACCACTGTAGACCATAATGAACTCATCCAAATCAATGTATGGTAGAGCCTACTAAAGTTACCTAGGGGTGGAAAGGTTAACCTCCTATCAACAGCTAAGGTCTTTTATGGAGGTGCCTCAATGTGTATTATGAATGTGTGCATGTGTTGTGTGTTGTGTGCTGGAGGCAGGGTATGTTGATGTATTTGCCTCCTTGTGATAACACAGATCTGATGTTTGACATCAATGTTTCAGCGTTAGAGTTAATTCACTTGGTGTGTAAACCATATTTTGGCATGGCAATACCAACTGTAAATCACATAAAAAGTTTGAGTTAGCAGGGTTTTACTGTATGCTAGTGTAGAATAAAATATAAGAACTGAGCAAGTAATTTCAAAAATAAATCTTCCATATTAAACAATTTGCACATACTTGTAAACTCCTCAATGGCGTGGATCAACTTAATGTCAAACTGTGTCACCAAGGTTATAGACATGCCTCCCCTACCTGGAGAAAACAGACAAATGAGAATACTGTTTACTAAACATAATACATATTGTGTACTGTACATAATACATAGAAAGGTGAAAGGTTAAAGGTTACCATATTGTTTACTGTACATATTACATAGAAAGGTGAAAGGTTAAAGGTTGCCATATTGTTTACTGTACATATTACATAGAAAGGTAAAAGGTTAAAGGTTACCATATTGTGTACTGTACATATTACATAGAAAGGTAAAAGGTTAAAGGTTACTATATAGTTTACTGTACATATTACATAGAAAGGTGAAAGGTTAAAGGTTACTATATTGTTTACTGTACATATTACATAGAAAGGTGAAAAGTTAAAGGTTACTATATTGTGTACTGTACATATTACATAGAAAGGTGAAAGGTTACCAAATTGTTTACTGTACATATTACATAGAAAGGTGAAAGGTTAAAGGTTACCATATTGTTTACTGTACATATTACATAGAAAGGTAAAAGGTTAAAGGTTACTATATAGGTTACTGTACATATTACATAGAAAGGGGAAAGGTTACCAAATTGTTTACTGTACATATTACATTGAAAGGTGAAAAGTTAAAGGTTACTATATTGTGTACTGTACATAATACATAGAAAGGTAAAAGGTTAAAGGTTACCATATTGTTTACTGATAATCAATTCTACACGCAATGAACTTCACAGAAGTAAGAGAGTCAATCATTACTTTGGTCAGTAGTAGTAGTAGAAATATTACACAGAACACAAAAAAAGCTATTAAAAGGTTAAATTTAACAATATAGCAAGTATAGAGAAATATGGTTTTAACTTTGACAGCACTCTTCAACGTAAAAGACAAATGGAATTGACTTCAATATCAAATTTTTGCAGCAGTGTGCATTATTTATCCCAAAACCTAGTTCTGTGAACTCAACAGGACAAAGAACATCTACAGTTTTTGAATTCTACAAACTAAACAATTTCAAACATTTGACTTGCATGAGTAAATTTTATTCTGTTTATAGGAAATAAACATCGAGATATCACAGCTGCACACATCGTAACAGTTATACCTGCCCTGGCTGTTCGACCGACCAGGTGTAGGTAGTCTTTGGGTCGGGACGGCACGTTATTTAACACTGTGAGATATCACAGCTACACACATACCAGCCCAGACTGTTCGACCAACCCATTGTACATAGTCTTTCGGTCTGGACTGCACGTTATGGTTGATGATCACTTACCTGCCCTGGCTGTTCGACCGACCCAGTGTACATAGTCTTTGGGTCAGGACGGCACGTTATGGTTGATGATCACTTACCTGCCCTGGCTGTTCGACCGACTCGGTGTACATAGTCTTTGGGTCGGGACGGCACGTTATGAAACACTGTGAGATATCACAGCTACACACATACCAGCCCAGACTGTTGGACCAACCCATTGTACATAGTCTTTGGGTCAGGACAGAACGTTATGGTTGATGATCACTTACCTGCCCTGGCTGTTCGACCGACTCGGTGTACATAGTCTTTCGGTCGGGACGGCACGTTATGGTTGATGATTAGGTCTACTGTTGGAATGTCCAAACCTCTGTAAACCAAAATAGAGACAATGATGCAAATAAAAGTTTTAATATGATCAGAATATCTTTACATTTGGCTGTACCATGTGAAAAACATGTTTCACTTGCTCAGAAACTCATTAAAAAAACTTCAAATGAAATGGAGAGCAGTTTATTGGCTTTTTAATAAGGCATCAATCAGTCTTTTAGCCACAAAATGTGATTTCCCTATATAAACAATAGGAAAGTTAACCCCCTCCCCATGGGGAAACATGAGACCCAAGGGTCATGAAATTCACAAGTTTAATAAAACACCTTAAGACCCTTCCATCTATGAAGGGTATTTGATTCTACCATATCTGGGTCTTGAGAAGAAGATTTTTGAAATTTCAGTCAATTTGGCCCTTTTGGGCCCCACCCCTCAATTTTGGTTGACATCCGCCATAGAAGATTTCTGCAAAATTTCATTGAAATTGGTTCAGGGGTTTTGGAGAAGAAGTCGAAAATGTAAATTGTTTACGGACGGACACCAGACAACGCACGAGGCCGGACAAAAGGCTTTGCCTCAGGTGACGTAAAAATGTGATGTGCTTAGTAACAAAATGCATATCACCATAATGATGGCAAAGTAACTCATACCTGCCTACAAGTTACATCAGCAGCTTTGCAAGTGTTGACAAAGCTTAGGCTTAAACTTTGACCTGCATGCTTGCCATGTCAGCAGCAATGAGGCCATTAACCAACTTAGACTTGAACTCTGACCTACCTACTTGCCACATCAGCAGCCAGTTAGACTAAAACTCTGACCTACTTACTCTTGTAGCACATATGTAAGCATAAGGATTTAGATCTAGTTTGACTTGAACTTTGACCTGGCTAACTTGAACTCTGACCTACTTGCTAGCCACATCGAGTAACATTGAAGATGATGTTTTGGTCAAAATTGAACTTTGACCTAATTCCTCACCATATCGGCAATAATATAGTTAAGGATGTTGACCAGGTTAAATTTGACCTTTGACCTAGCTAGACTTGAACTTGCACCTACCTGCAGGCTACATTGGTAGCAATGAGCATGTTGACCAGGGAAAATTTGACCTTTGACCTAGCTATAGACTTGAACTTTGACGAACCTCCTGGCCAAATCAGTTGCAATGAGGATGTTGACCTGGTTAGACTTGAACTTTGACCTAGCTAGACTTGAACTTTGACCTACCTGCTGGCCACATCAGTTGCAATGAGGATTTTGACCTGGTTAGACTTGAACTTTGCCAGGGCGGCCAGCCGCTCCTTCTGTTTGCACATGGCATGTAGAATTACACAGTTGAGGCCTAGACTGGTGCAGATCATTCCTAGAATCTGTGTGTACCTACAAACACAATTAAGTAATATCTAAAACAGGATAGATAGCAATGTAAAGAATAACTAGCATGCAAGTATATTTCACTTGTATAGCAGAATATACCTATACCAACTCTGCTTTACACTCATGAAAAATATTCTGTCATACTTGTGTAGTAGGACAAGGAATAGTGATAAAGATTAAAGTGCTGTTAGTGGGGCTCAAACCCGCGACCCTTGGCTCTCCAGCCCGATGCTGTACCGCTGAGCTAAAGGCAACCTAATCAATGCATACCTTTCACAACTGTAAAATATATACGGAATTCAACGGGAAACCATCAAACATTCTCAAATACATCTTTCAATTGACCTTTGTCTCCCGACAGAAATACTAACCAAAGATACATTACCTTAATTGTTCCTGCAAAAATGGCTACAATGGATTGTATTTTAAAATCAAAATGTATTATGAACCTGCTCGTGAAATAGATATTCAACGTGAACCCATTTATGTATCTTCCTAACTAACATGTCCTTCTATTCTAGTGTTTGACTTTATTGTTACACAAATCAAGAAAACGTGCCTCCTCACAAGCCGAGAGGTGTGTCGGTGATGTTTTGTTCTCTTTACCTCTGTGCAAATTCAAGATTACCTCATTCAGACCCCCTCTAGGTTTACCAACTATTTATAACTCTCTAAACCAAAACGTAACCTCATTTAGACAACCTCTGAGTTTATCATACAAATGCTATAAGCCAAAGTAACCTCATTCAGATCTCCTTTAAAATTATCAAATTATAAGCACCATGAGATCAAAAGTTACCTTATTCAGACAACCTCAGAACTTATACAATGCTGTGTTTACTGGGGTTATTTCATTCTGACCTACTTCAGTTTTATCAACTAGCATTGTGTAAATCAAAATCTACAATACAAGGCTATATAAATAACTCCTCCAGCTTTATTGACCCAACATTAACATTATGTCAGTGTTTTTTCTATCAAAGGTTTAATTTTACATCTCTAAAAGTTGTGTTCCAGGAACGCAATTTGAAACCATGAAGCAATACAAAACATCACTTTGATGTTTTAATAAGACAGCCTCTAGATTTACCATACAACACTGTGTAACTGAAGTAATCTCAATTTGACCACCTCTAGGTTTATAATTCAATGCTGTGTAGAGTTCAAAATAATGCCATTTTGACAACGTCTAGACTTATCACTAAAGCTGTGTGAATGAAAAGTTATCATGAAATGGCTGCAAGTTTTCATATTAAATAAACATGTATCTAAAATGGCATTGGTGAGAAAGACCACGGTCACAATGAATTCTAATTTCTATTTTACAGCCTCTAAATAAACCTATACTAACAACTCAAAATGCTAAAAGCATAGGACATGGGTAAAATTATTGCAAGTGGCTTTCTTAACCCTTATCCCGCCAAGTGCAGCATATGTCATTTTTATAAACCCATTTCCGACTGCCAAGCGCGGCAATTATGTCGTTCCGCAAAACATGCCTTCCACTGCCGATCGCGGCATATGTCGATTCCGGGGTTGCCTTTTTAAGTACGGAACTGCGGTGAGAAAATCACTGCTAGCTTTACTTAGAAATGATGACGTATTCGTTTATACCTTAATTTCATTGGCTGACTATGTGATACCCACAGTTTATTTATAAACTAAGCCACCATGACCGCGAGAGCATAGATTCAAGGTTTTGTTGACAGCGCGGAAAAATGGCGGACGACAAACTGACATAAGACAAATCGAACGACTGTAGATTATCAGCGATATATTTGACAATGACTTTTAGGGAATCGGGACTGAAGATTTACTATGTGACGCAGAAATCGTACAAGATATTGTCTTTGATCAATTATATAAAGACGTGGACATTCCTGAAGACGACTACAACACAGCATACCTCCATAAATGCCCAATTCACGGGACGGCCCGATTTGAACAAAGATATTCCAGGTGACGGCGACCCTATTCATTTTTCTCTCTCTTCGTTTTGACGTCAATATACGGACGACTCTTACGACAGAATACTAAGTACTTTTGATCATGAAACTTGGAATTGTTTTTCAGGTGATGGTAATAAATGAACTGTTTATTAGATGTAAATCATCTTTTTTACATACAAAATACACATAAAATTCAGCTTTTCTAACCTGTAGTTCGGGAAAAGTAAGCGGTATATCCAAAATTACTTTTGATATGAAAAGAAGAAGTCTTCCTGAACAAAACACTTTATATATATTTTCTTGGATTCTATAAAGATAAAAAGTTATTGTTGGTTTAATCAGATAATTAATTTTGATTAATATAGCTGTTGTTTATTTGGCAGTGGGAGGTATACCACAAATTGTATACACAGCAGTGGTGTGTATATATACACATGAGTGAATGGCGGCATAAGGGTTAATTAATAAATTTCATTAAGAAAACGTTGTCAACTTGGTTTTTTTTAGTGTTAATATATACACATATCTAACATACATCATGGAATATATCTGCAACAGGTTTTTATGTCATTATAAATATCATAGGATATGTATTTCAATCCTTAGAATTTTTTTTAGTGTTAATATACACATTTCTACCATACATCATGGAATATATAGGCAACAGGTTTTTATGTCATTATAAATATCATAGGATATGTATTTCAATCCTTAGATATCAACAATATGTACAAGAAAAGAATTCAAAAGGTAATCATCTCATAAAAATTACGACAGCAAAACTCAAATCAAAATACTGGCTCTATACTTGCAAACTTTGTGGAAAAAACCCTTTTTATAAGCTATTAATACATACTTGCATGTGTTGGTGAAAATTATAACGGAACTCCTCGGGTTCTCCTCGGTGAATTTGTCGAGGATGTGCATCAGGTAGGCGTCCTTGACGTCGGCAGCCATCAGGCAGTAGTTCTGGTCCAGGCCATCTACCAGTAGTGTCCTGTAATGGTAAAACAGGGGTGTCATCCCAGTCCGTCCACCGCCTCACAATCAGGAACAGCAGACACATACCAGTCGTCTTATACCATTAATAGGTAGGTACACTGTAGGAAAGGTATGTTATCTTCGGGGAAACATAAAGTCTTACACCCTCAACTGGTTGGTACGATATACGTTTACTTTGTTATCATCAGGGCAATATAAAGTCTTACACTCTCCACAGGTAGCTAAGATATATACGTTAGCTATGTTATCCTTACGATTGCATATAGTCCTACACCTTCAATAGGTATATATGTTATTGTACAACATATGTTAGCTAATATCCTTCTGGCCAACAAGTCCTACACCGTCAAAAGATAGGGACGATATACAGCTACTCTATTCTTACAGAAACTCAAGTCCTATATATATAGGTATCCTCAAGTTGTGTTATTCTTTCGACCACATAAAGTCCTGTAACCTCCAGTTATATTGTATGTTTCCTTATGGACACAAAAAGAGTCCTACACTCGCAGTCGGTAGATGTAATATATGGTAGCTATATATGTAATCCTCACAGATATATAGTCCTACATACACCCTCAGTCGATAGGTATATGATCCTTGACCACACAGTCCTGTATCTTCACTTAGCAGGCACAAGGTAGGATTATAGGATAGTTATGTTATCCTTAAGGCCACATGAAGTCCAACACTCTCAGAAGGTAGATACATTTGTCAGCCATAGTTCTGAACCCTCTGTAGCTAGGTAAAGTATAGTCATATTAGCCTCGCCGACACAAGCAACTACATGTACAGTCGTTTCCAGTACCCGTATGATCAATCAGTATGGTATATTTATAGCTATCTTTTTTTCCTTTTAACACGTGCACTTAGTCCTACTATAGGTCCCTCAATAGGCCGGATGTATATATATATGGCAGTTTTATAATATCCTTATTGACACATCACTAAATTCTATACTCCTCTGAACAGGCTAGTACAGGTACAGGGCTAGGTGGCTACATGGTTCTATTCTCAGTAGCAGCTGAATCACCACTGTTTATTCTATCAACTTATAAAACTTTTACACAATTGATTAATGTGTAAACGTATGGTCTGTTGAGGTACTACATTTATTTATATGTAAAATACAGGTACACTGATATTGAATGCTCTACCACAGGTATGTCGCCTCTATATACCTATGTATGTACAATGTTCACATTATAATACAGTTTGATATTGAACGTAAATCAACATTGAACTACACAACCAAAGTACACACCTTCATCTATTGTGGTGTTCCCAAGTTTCAATTAAACTAGCTTCACAGGGCTACAGAATCATCTGATATTATTAAAAGGACCTCCGCTACTATTTGTGAAAAAACGTCACACAGTGTGATTTTTTATCAAATCATGTAATACGATGAGGTTTGTCTAATGTGTGACCCCTCTGAGTTTTCCTACAGTGCTTTATCAAACACAATGCTGTGTTTTCAATTCTCAAAATAATTATCAAATAGCAACTCCCGGATGTGAATGGGGATTGGATAAAAAGTAGGAAACCCAAGTGAAAAGGAAGGAACACGCCTCACCAACTAAAACTTTGATTATTTTTTTTAAAGTCATAGTAAATCAGGAACTTTTAAAATCATCGGAAAATAGGAAAAACGAGGAAATCTTCTGAAAAGAGGAAGAATCACATTCCTGGCAACTGTGTATTCCAAATCCTGTCTAATCTGACCATTATGGGTATGCCTCACACTAGGTACTGAGCCTCACAAGGTTTCAGTTTAGACAGGTATCACTGTATGTGTTATTGCAGGAGTCTCTCAACTTTACTCCTTCTGTGGGCTCTAACGAAAGAAAACATTCTAAATGCTTATAGAAATAACATTTATGGCATCTTCGCTAGCCAAGTGTTCGCTTCGTATACACTCCACTTACCCTTGGCGGACATAGCCGTGTTTTCATAATTCCCTCCACTGCCACCTAGCGGATATACCGAGTTATCGCTCTTTTCCCAAAAAACTTTTAACTAATCAGAATAAACTTTACATACACACTCAATCGGCGTGTTGACAAAAGCATGTGTATGTTGAGGCCCCGCATAGTATAAATGACAGAGCAATATGGAAACAATCCAAAGGCAGCACACATATTTTCCCAGGTCATCATTTACATGTGGCACGTAGTCAAGGACTTCCACCAATTGATTTAAAACTCCAAAAGTTTCCCCAAAGATCGTGCGCCTATTTTTTAGGGACAAAACACTCTTGACATAAACTACAACGTGCGTCCGTACAGGGCGTGGCCATTACTGTTTTCCATCGTCAACAGCGCTATATGTAATACGCGATTTCATTGGATGCTCGCGATTGGCACCGCACGAAAATTAGAAGGCTCAGTAAACACGGCTATATCTGCCAAGGGTAAGTGGAGTGTATACGAAACGAACACTTGGCTAGTGAAGATGCATTTATGAATGTCAAAGCGTTAATATCCTGTAATTATTTTGATTTATGTGCCATTTTATGTATAATTTATATTACTGTAAGAATGTCTACGACTGTAAAGGGGATCTAAATGTGAAGTGGAAATGCTCACATTTTTTCGTGTTAAATAAATTAGCATGAATCTTCCACATCATATATATGTATCAATTATACAGATAATAGTGTTTTGTATATATATAGATGCAAGATGATTTACAGTATACAATGAACAGATGATAAAACTGCTACCGTGACTGCTATAACAAAATGTCTGAAAGCGTGCCATAACCCTGGTTTTTGAAGCTATTACCCTCACTCAGACTTTTGCAGAATTTTGGTTAATTTTCTTTGGTCAATAATCATTGCTGTGCATGTTACAATTATGCAAATGGAAAATTTAATATTAATGTGATACAGTTAGAATTACGCCCAAGTATCCACTTTTTGTGGCATGAATGCAGGACGCACGCTTCCCGAACGGAGACGAGCCGCTATACGACCGCAGGACGAACCGGTGCAAACGCAAGCCTACCGATAGGACCGGTGTTACCGATTGGGCCTAACGCTGCTAGTACAGCCGCTTCCCGAACGGAACGAGGTTATCGGCCGCTATCGGCCGATAAACTGCTTAATTATACCTCCCCGCTATCGACCGATAAACTGATACCTGGCCGATAGCGGCGGATCAAACGAACAAACTACGCAGCCGCTTTCACGGGACGGAACTAGTAGTAGTCGTTTGGATAACCGAACCACTCAATTACACCTGTACTTACCACCCACAAGATATATTTAAGTCCTTAACTAAACTAATAAAGCCGTGTTATTTGAATAATGTCGGATCAGTCTAAGAATAACATTTCTCTTATTCTTATGATTAAAATGTTAGTCAATGATANTTTTTTTTAATATCGTAAATATGCCTGTTTGTTACATGAAATACCATATTATATTAGCAATGAATTAAGGCCAGATTTTGTAAGTGATAATCGTTCTGATGTGTATGTCCAATACATGTCAGGACGGCGTGTTACGAATTTCAATCGTTCAAAAAATGTCCCACCTGAGTGAACGCCATTTTGTAGGTCATGGAATTGACTAATCAACAAACCGTACTGATCCGGACCGAACATAAAAAATTGTATTCTTTGTTTAGAAGATTACGGATCACCTCTTTTTTGTTAATAAGTCACTTCCATGATCTAGAAAATGGCGATCGCTCAGGTGGGAATTTTTTTGAACGATTCCAATTCGAGGACTCTGCTGGCAGAATTCAGCAGCTGTTGGTAATAATAAGAGCAGATTTGGATCAATAAATAATCCATGTATCGATGTATGTGAGGTATGTTTTGTGCCATAGTAGATTTTTGTTGTCAGCATCTCAATTAAATCTCTCCGATACCAAACGGTTTCGGACAATTTTAAGTTTTCATAAAAATAGTAATTAGTGTGCTCTGGTCCCAAACCAGACGTCTATCTGTCAAACTGTCTTAGTCTGATGTCAGAGGCGGCAGAAACTCAGAACTGATAGCATGGTATACAGAACATTGATATTTATCTAAAAAGTTGGTTAAACAGATACAGATATATACATATAGTTTATAATTAATTAAACGTGGGATAACCCTGTTACCTGCGGCTATTGTTATTTTGAAGGTAAAGTTCAGTCACAGGGACCCGGCTACATTTGGTTTGTTATGACCTATCCTGCCGTGTAAAGAGTAATTAATATATCTCGAAATAAATGCCACCCTCCTTCCAACAGCACCCGAGAACAGATTGAAGCGTCTCAAGTCGCAAGGACGTCTTTTGCCAGTGTATCTAGTTTTTACCATCAAATCGTATAAATTAGATGTATCTCAACCAACACCCGGAAGAATGATTACTCTGACATATCTGACCATTATGGGTATGCCTCACACTAGGTACTGAGCCTCACAAGGTTTCAGTTTAGACAGGTATCACTGTATGTGTTATTGCAGGAGTCTCTCAACTTTACTCCTTCTGTGGGCTCTTAACGAAAGAAAACATTCTAAATGCTTATAAAAATAACATTTATGGCATCTTCGCTAGCCAAGAGTTCACTTCGTATACACTCCACTTACCCTTGGCGGACATAGCCGTGTTTTCATAATTCCCTCCACTGCCACCTAGTGGATATACCGAGTTATCGTTCTTCTCCCAAAAAACTTTTAACTAATCAGAATAAACTTTACATACACACTCCATTGGCGTGTTGACAAAAGCATGTGTATGTTGAGGCAGAGTATAAATGACAGAGCAATATGGAAACAATCCAAAGGCAGCACACATATTTTCCCAGGTCATCATTTACATGTGGCACGTAGTCAAGGATTTCCACCAATTGATTTAAAACTCCAAAAGTTTCCCCAAAGATCGTGCGCCTATTTTTTGGGGACAAAACACTCTTGACATAAACAACAACGTGCTTCCGTACAGGGCGTGGCCATTACTGTTTTCCTTCGTCAACAGCGCTATATGTAATATGCGATTTCATTGGATGCTCGCGATTGGCACCGCACGAAAATTAGAAGGCTCAGTAAACACGGCTATATCTGCCAAGGGTTAGTGGAGTGTATACGAAACGAACTCTAGGCTAGCGAAGATGCATTTATGGATGTCAAAGCGTTAATATCCTGTAATTATTTTGATTTATGTGCCATTTTATGTATAATTTATATTACTGTAAGAATGTCTACAACTGTAAGAATGTCTACCACTGTAGGAATGTCTACCACTATAAGAATGTCTACCACTGTAGGAATGTCTACCACTATAAGAATGTCTACCACTGTAAGAATGTCTACCACTGTAAGAATGTCTACCACTATAGGAATGTCTACCACTGTAAGTATGTCTACCACTATAAGAATGTCTACCACTGTAGGAATGTCTACCACTATAAGAATGTCTACCACTGTAAGAATGTCTACCACTGTAAGAATGTCTACCACTATAGGAATGTCTACCACTGTAAGTATGTCTACCACTATAAGAATGTCTACCACTGTAGGAATGTCTACCACTATAAGAATGTCTACCACTGTAAGAATGTCTACCACTGTAAGAATGTCTACCACTGTAGGAATGTCTACCACTGTAAGAATGTCTACCACTATAGGAATGTCTACCACTGTAAGAATGTCTACCACTGTAGGAATGTCTACCACTGTAAGAATGTCTACCACTGTAGGAATGTCTACCACTGTAAGAATGTCTACCACTGTAGGAATGTCTACCACTGTAAGAATGTCTACCACTGTAGGAATGTCTACCACTGTAAGAATGTCTACCACTGTAGGAATGTCTACCACTGTAAGAATGTCTACCACTATAGGAATGTCTACCACTGTAAGAATGTCTACCACTGTAGGAATGTCTACCACTATAGGAATGTCTACCAGTGTAGGAATGTCTACCACTGTAAGCATGTCTACCACTGTAAGAATGTCTACCACTATAGGAATGTCTACCACTGTAAGAATGTCTACCACTGTAAGAATGTCTACCACACCACTGTAAGAATGTCTACCACTGTAAAAATGTCTACCACTATAGGAATGTCTACCACTGTCGGAATGTCTACCACTATAGGAATGTCTACCACTATAGGAATGTCTACCAGTGTAGGAATGTCTACCACTGTAAGCATGTCTACCACTGTAAGAATGTCTACCACTATAGGAATGTCTACCACTATAGGAATGTCTACCAGTGTAGGAATGTCTACCACTGTAAGCAGGTCTACCACTGTAAGAATGTCTACCACTATAGGAATGTCTACCACTGTAGGAATGTCTACCACTATAGGAATGTCTACCAGTGTAGGAATGTCTACCACTGTAAGCATGTCTACCACTGTAAGAATGTCTACCACTATAGGAATGTCTACCACTGTAGGAATGTCTACCACTGTAAGAATGTCTACCACTGTATGAATGTCTACAACTGTAAGAATATCTACCACTGTAAGAATGTCTACCACACCACTGTAAGAATGTCTACCACTATCGGAATGTCTACCACTGGAAGAATGTCTACCACTGTATGAATGTCTACCACTGTAAGAATATGTACCACTGTAAGAATGTCTACCACACCACTGTAAGAATGTCTACCACTGTAAAAATGTCTACCACTATAGGAATGTCTACCACTGTAGGAATGTCTACCACTATAGGAATGTCTACCAGTGTAGGAATGTCTACCACTGTAAGCATGTCTGCCACTGTAAGAATGTCTACCACTATAGGAATGTCTACCACTGTAGGAATGTCTACCACTGTAAGAATATCTGCCACTGTAAGAATGTCTACCACACCACTGTAAGAATGTCTACCACTGTAAGAATGTCTACCACACCACTGTAAGAATGTCTACCACTGTAAAAATGTCTACCACTATAGGAATGTCTACCACTGTAAGAATGTCTACCACTTTAGGAATGTCTACCACTATAAGAATGTCTACCACTGTAGGAATGTCTACCACTGTAAGAATATCTAACACTGTAAGAATGTCTACCTTACCACTGTAAGAATATCTACCACTGTAAGAATGTCTGCCACACCACTGTAAGAATGTCTACCACTGTAAGAATGTCTACCACTGTATGAATGTCTACAACTGTAAGAATATCTACCACTGTAAGAATGTCTGCCACACCACTGTAAGAATGTCTACCACTGTAAGAATGTCTACCACTGTAGGAATGTCTACCACTGTAAGAATATCTGCCACTGTAAGAATGTCTACCACACCACTGTAAGAATGTCTACCACTGTAAAAATGTCTACCACTATAGGAATGTCTACCACTGTAGGAATGTCTACCACTGTAAGAATATCTGCCACTGTAAGAATGTCTACCACACCACTGTAAGAATGTCTACCACTGTAAGAATGTCTACCACTGTAAGAATGTCTACCAGAATGTCTACCACTGTAAGAGCATCTACCACTGTAAGAATGTCTACCACTGTAAGAATGCCTACCACTGTAAAGGGGATCTAAATGTGAAGTGGAAATGCTCCATTTTTTCGTGTTAAATAAATTAGCATGAATCTTCCACATCAGAATATATATATACATGTATATCAATTATACAGATAATAGTGTTTTGTATATATATATAGATTCAAGATGATTGCTGATGTGAAAAATGTCCATTCCTTGATATAATTCCACATGTGAGAATTACTGCTTTTACAGTATACAATGAACACATGATAAAACTGCTACCGTGACTGCTAAAACAAAATGTCTGAAAGAGTGCTTATAATACTCCTGGTGGATAGTTTTTGAAGCTATTACCCTCATTCATACCTTTGCAGAATTTTGGTTAATTTTCTTTGGTCAATTATCATTGATGTGCATGTTACAATTATGCAAATGGAAAATTTAACATTAGTGTGATAAAACACTTATCAAGTTATACATATGATATAGTGCCAAAAAATGTTTAAAAAGCAATTCTTTTTTTTTCAATGATGCCTTGTGAATATTTCCATAAACCATTAGCACAAGGTTTGCTTGTAGTGAGTTATATTTTACTGACTCATTGCACATGAACGGCTTCAAAGTTACAAAATTTCAACATTGCAGGTTCACACACTGCAACCCCGTGATTGATATTTTCAACAATAAGTTTTGGAAAAATAGTTGAATCAAAATTCTTTTACGGGAGACACAACTTCATATCATGATTATCATGTATACCAATGCAAGTTTCAAAGAGATCGGTCGAAAAATGTAGGAGAAGATCTCTGGACAAAATTCAAATACTGAAATGAACAAAGGGCAATAACTTTTGGAAAAATTGTCGAATCAAAATTCTTTTACGAGAGACACAACTTCATATCATGATTATCATGTATACAAAGTTTCAAACAGATCGGTTGAAAAATGTAGGAGGAGATTTCCAGACAAAAATCAAATACTGAAATGAACATTTTTTTTTTACAGGAGACACAACTTCATATCATGATTATCATGTTTACCAAGTTTCAAAGAGATCGGTCAAAAAATGTAGGAGGAGATCTCCGTACAAAATTCAAATACTGAAATGAACAAAGGCCAATAACTTGTGGAAAAATTGTCGGATCAAATTCTTTTAAGGGAGACACAACTTCATATCATGATTATAATGTATACCAAGTTTCAAATAGATCTGTCGAAAAATGTAGGAGGAGATTGACGGACAAACAAAGTTTACGCCGGGCGGCCGGACAACGACATACCATATTACTACCATCAAATTTGACGGTCGTATAAAAAGTTAAACTTCTCGCTGTGAGTTCATTGAAGCATTAAAGTGGCCAGTCACACTTTTTTTTTAAAAACATACATATATATATCATATATTTAGTTAAATACCCTGGACAGCATCCATTCTGATATTTATTTGTAATGAGTATTATTATCGGCACATAACAAATATATATGTTATGTTTATGGTACGCCTGCGGAAAAAGTATTGTAAGTAAGTATGTATACATGAAGCAGACATGTAAAGGCAGGCATACGTAGTTTTTTTGTGTTTTTTTTATGTTAGAAAATATTTATTCAACATAAGATTATATGGAGATTTTCTGGCTTCAACCATGCATGTTTAAAACAGATAAAAGAATCTTGCAGGATAGGCACTAAAATCAAGGTTGGTAGACTAAGAGCTACTGAAAACACAGATATCAACTTTTTATGGCTTTTATATAAAGATATATAGACGTAACATAAAATCAGTCACCATAAAACTTAAATTCTCCCATTGTGACAAATATGCACTAAAAATTTAACACTGGAAATTCATACTTAAGAAAATACTTTTTGTAGTGTATGGACCTAAGAATGCTGAAACTCTCGTCCAAAATCAAAACTATCAATTCTTTGCTTGTTTACAGATAGATACCTAACTACAGTAACAGAAGAGAGTGCCCCCACTTATCTATTGTTGACAGACACTGAGACACTGTCATGTTATATAATTATTTCCTGTAAAATTTATGTTGTTTCTTCTTTATTCGTACAAGGAAAGACAAAAATAGGTTGTGGGCCTGTTTTTTTTTTCGAAATAATTGTGAGTGACAGGAGCAGCAACACTATAAATACCATCACCGATAACACAATGAACAAGACAAGCTCCTTGTTTTATAATCCAGAAGTAAGTGGATTAAATCCCCCGTAGCAGAGATGTTTTTGTGAATAACTTTGTGAAACTACATGTATGACAGACACATTTTTGTCAAAAAGATAACAATTAAGCAACTTTTTTGCCAGAAATTGGAACTCTTTTGCATTGGAGATGCAACAAAGAGTCTGGGCTCTTTCTTGACCTTTGGCATTTATAGTCATTTCAGAATTTAGGTTATCATTTTTTGAAAAGAAAATTCTGCCTTGCAGGACTTTTATGAAAGCAAAATGGAGATGAAATAAACAAAAAAGAATCAACAAACCTGTTCTGTTCATGAGTATACATATATATATATTCTACCAGGCCAGATCAGGATTCGAGCCCTGGACTTCAGATTTTTATACCATGACTATGAGCTAAATGGAAAATGTAAGTGTACCAGCCCAAAATGTGCTACAGTAATATCCAAATGGAATTTTAGGGGAGGTTACTGTGTATATTGGAAAAACGGCAGTGCAGTGGGACAGGGATCATTGAAAATTCAATAAAAATGCATGTAATGACATGATAATCAAATCAAATAATTCTCTTGCAACAGATAGACTGTAATTTTAATGAATCAAATAATTCTCTTGCAACAGATAGACTGTTAATTTAATGAGCTATGTGTCAAAACTCTTGAGTGTAACAAGTGTTGTATCAATTGATAAAAGAAAAGAAAAATGAGCTATGTGTCAAAAGTCTTGAGTGTAACAAGTGTTGTATCAATTGATAAAAGAAAAGAAAAATGAGCTATGTGTCAAAAGTCTTGAGTGTAACAAGTGTTATATTAATTGATAAAATAAAATAAAATGGGAATGGACCTCAGGGTGTGGTATAATTACAGTATATTATATAAGGTTATGACACAGAGTTAATCTGCCAAATGGACCAAATGGTATATGTATCAGAAATATAAGTTATGTGCAGCTCCGCCAGACCCCAGGATATCGAAAACAATGTGCAGCTCCTCCAGACCCCAGGTTATCAAAAACAATGTGCAGCTCCTCCAGACCCCAGGTTATCAAAAACAATGTGCAGCTCCCCCAGACCCCAGGATATCAAACAATGTGCAGCTCCGCCAGACCCCAGGATATCAAACAATGTGCAGCTCCGCCAGACCCCAGGATATCGAAAACAATGTGCAGCTCCTCCAGACCCCAGGTTATCAAAAACAAGAGTTTCTTTGCGCTTCCATGGACCCAAAAGTACCTGGAATAGAGTTATGTGCACCTTCCCAAGACCCCTGGGTATCAGAAGAAGAGTTTTGTGCACCTCCCCCGGACCGCAGGGTTTCAGAAATAGGGAGCTATTTACCTCCCCTGTTGGAACTCTTTTTTCAGTGCATCAGGCATCATTATGGGCTAATAATATTACTATGTTGAAATACGCAAGTAGTTACAATATAACATTACCAATTTAACATATTTAATAATATCATAGCTATTGAAGAACAATCCAAATACATGTATTAAAAAAATAATGAAGTTTTGCTTTGAAAACAGGACAACAATATTGGCTTCTTGTTAAATAATCCTTTCAAAATTATACCATTATGGTAAAATTAATTAAGCAATGAAGGTTTTAGCAAATGGTGTTGTTAATTACTTAAAGTTTTAGTTATTTTATGCTCTTAGCATTATTTCATGACAGGGCTTTTTTTCACTCTTTCTGGAATTGGGTTCATGGCTTTAGAATCGAGAAAAATGTCTCGGTCAACCAAATTGGGAATTTTCTGAATTTTAACAAATACTTATTTCTTTTATTATTGTTTCATTTGTGAAATATCATCTAAAAGACTAAAATATTCTTGCTGTTGCATTAATTGTCATCTGAATTAAGTCAAGAAAAGAGCAAAAATGAATAAGCTTTGCACAAGGTTCTAGTAACAGTAAAACTAGTGTTGTCACATTCAAATCGGTGATGTTACAATGGTGTTAGTCTTATTACAGGTACTTCAGTCTCTTATGCAATATGTGTTTCAGCAAACAAGTTTTAGAACTTTTCGTTTTAGCAAAATAGTTTTATATAGTTATCATATATGAAAAACAAAAAGTAATTTAAGGTAAAGCTAGGGCAGCAGTGCATTAGTTATAATCGTGAATAAAGTTCCACTCAGACTTTTTCCCTTGGACTTTTCTCCCTTCTAGGTAAAAGATGAAGTGCCCAACAAAAAGGTTGTTTTTCTGGATTAGAGTAAATTCCCCTGTCAAGTTATGTTTCTTTCAAGTTGACTGAGAGCAGGCTTAGATGGTGGACAGCGAGAGTAACCAACAAGTGTGACAAGCCATCCAGATTAGAAAACAGGGGCCTTTTATGAACAGCGACCAGGGGGCTTACCGGCTCAGCCAGGTTTAAGACACCTTGTTCACCACAGCGGTCAACAAGGGGAAGTAACTCCCACATCACTAATGTCACCAGTGACCAAGCTGGCAGAAAGTCATCGAAACTGTATGGGTAAGAACATAGCAGTGACTCGATGAATTTTGCAAATATGCTCATTTATAATGCTGGATGGCAATTGCAAAATTGGTATTTAAGTGTAGGCTTTGCAATGTAAATATCCAGGGCATCGACTCCTGCAGGTTTTCTCTTTTATATAAGTCTTTATGTATTTCTATTTTCAAACATTCAAATTTCAAACAAAAATATCTACTGTTGCTATTGTGACATCAGAACATAATCTAACAAATACAGATACTTATGCAGACACTGACACCAGGGCAACACACAAGCAATAGGCCCCCTATTCTTCAAATACGAGAGATCATAATGCATATTTATAAACATTTTTTAGGGTGCCTCATAGTCGTGATCACTCACGCAGTCATTTCTACTGTGTGCAATCTAGCATGAGCTACAGACATTTCACTCTCCCACGAGTTTTGGTTCGATCCCCTGGGGTGGTGTCCTATGACATGGTGGTCCTTCCCCCACCCCCAACTCCACTCCCACCCCAGATTTTCCACCACCACATAGATCAACATTTGTTCTACAGTGAAGAGCTTGTGTTTGTTGTTGACAAATGTATACAACCTAAAATAAAGATAATTTATTTATTGATCATTTTTAATAAATTAACTCTAAAATAAGTCAAAGGTGGTGCTCAACACTAAGTACCCACTGAAAAAGGCTAAAAGGGTAGAAGGAACATTTTAAGTAATATCTAATACCAGGTACCGGTAATCAAAACGACTGACATTTAGCCAGGTGTCCATATAGAGGCTGAAATGCGGCCCAAATCTCAGGTTTATTCTTTAATATATAGTACTTTGTGCTTTGATGAACTGGGGAGCTGGGGGTTACGCTGCTTGTTTAAAAAATGTTTATAAAATGTGTGTATACAGGAAATGTTCCTGCTGCTGTTTTGGTGCAAATGGACCTGAACACAAAGTCTAACCATACTCAATGAAGCCCGAAATACAGGTCAACGTGACCTACATTTGATGTGTTTATGTATAATACGCCTCACACTGTATCCATATAGACATAAATGAAGCTTGATGACAGTTGGACTCCTAGTGTTAAAGTCTAACCAAGGTGTCTTAGGTACGTACTAACAGACCAACCAACAATGGAAAAGGCAAACTTTTACTGCCCCATCTACCAGGGTTTTTGTCAGATTATTTGGAATGCTCCTTCGATGGATTGTAATACTTTGAACATTACACATACACCTGGAAACTTGTATAAACATGCTTTTTAATCCAATTGGGAAAGCAAAGACTGAAATTTGGAAAATGTAGGATCTGCCATTTTTCAATTTGGAATGGGTCCCTATACCGGACCCTATAAACATGTCTTCTAAATGTGGCAGGGGGCATAAATATAGGAAAATCCTGATGTCAAGGTTGACAGAAACTGAGGAAAGATAACTCTGACTTACTCTGACTTCTGCTGCCAGAAGAACGGCTTGTTCATGCCTATTTCCTGCAGACTTTCCAAGGTTTTGGTCATGGTAGCACTGAACAAAAGAGTCTGTCGTTTCTTAGGTATCGCTTTAAATATGGCTTCAAGTTGTTCTCCGAAATCATCTTCTATCAGTCTGTCGGCTTCGTCTAGAACCTTAAATGTAGCATATTGAACATTAAGACATGCTTAAATTAAGTAACATATTAAACAGTTTAAAAATTAAAAAATAAATCATATTTCTTTTCAAGTGAAAAATTAAATCATTTTCCGATATCCTGAATAGTAACAGAAGCCTGAGAAGGGATGTCACCTTATCAAATTGTGATAAAATATTTGTAATGCTTCCGGTTTTCTATTAACTGATAACTTTGAAATTTGATCCTTTTTGAAGATATAAAATGTTTTACCCACCAGAATGGTTACAAAATCCAAAATGTTTCAAAATAAAATGACTTTATAAACAACTTAAGGTGGGTTTTTTTAAGTAAACAACTACTGACTCGATAAGAAATAAAGAATGCATTATAGAAGTGCCACTTACCAGAAATTTGATTTTCTTGAGACTGAAAGTGTCACAGCTCTGGATGTGGTCCGACAGACGACCAGGCGTGGAGATGACTATGTGAGGTTTGACCGCCAAGTCCAGACCTTGCTGCATCATATCTGTCAAAGGACATCACATGGTCAAGTCAACTCTGTCCAGGTACATACTTAATCTACCCGATATACTGTGACTGGGTCAGATGAAAACATAGCCTTTTTCTCAAATTTGATACAGTTTTCTAACAGAATCCAGAATAGAACTATGAAATATTTCAGCAACAATGGTTGAGCAAATATGTATGTAGTGCTTGATAACCAAGACCGATTACGAAAATTTTAATTATTATCCATTGAAAAATCTACACCAGTGTAGTAACACTGCATGCTGAAATATTTTGTTTACATATATATATACATATGTACTGTACATATATAAGTTAACTAGATTTACAAAATGTTCACATGATTGTAAACTGCATTTGAGAAGTTGAAAACAATCGGTAGATTACCGTCGGAGTTAACATATATATCTTTTTCTATTCTTGAGCTCAGACAAATATATTGTACAATTAAAGTACATGTATGTATTAAAATATCACATCTTTATCTGAAATTCACAAACATTATCTTGCATGAGCAAAAGTTATCATAAAATCAGACGACTGCTCAACCGCATGAATTTAATCTATGTTTCCTATAAGCAATGCAACAGTTCATTACGTAAAACATATATAGTACTAAAGGCTTATCAAGTTATTAACAATGTTAATTATTTGATTTCTGAATTTCTTTACCTAATCCTCCTGTTATGACTGATACCCGGATTCCAATTGGTTTCCCCAAGACTTTGAACTGCTCTGCAATCTGGAACGCCAGCTCCCTATAAAAACAGCACCAGTAAACAGGTGTAATATCGTCTGCTGGATAACTGAACTACTTGGTAGTCAGTCAATCAATCAACAGGTGTAATATCGTCTGCTGGATAACTGAACTACTCGGTAGTCAGTTAATCAATCAACAGGTGTAATATCGTCTGCTGGATAACTGAACTACTCGGTAGTCAGTTAATCAATCAACAGGTGTAATATCGTCTGCTGGATAACTGAACTACTCGGTAGTCAGTCAATCAATCAACAGGTGTAATATCGTCTGCTGGATAACTGAACTACTCGGTAGTCAGTCAATCAATCAACAGGTGTAATATCGTCTGCTGGATAACTGAACTACTCGGTAGTCAGTCAATCAATCAACAGGTGTAATATCGTCTGCTGGATAACTGAACTACTCGGTAGTCAGTCAATCAATCAACAGGTGTAATATCGTCTGCTGGATAACTGAACTACTCGGTAGTCAGTCAATCAATCAACAGGTGTAATATCGTCTGCTGGATAACTGAACTACTCGGTAGTCAGTCAATCAATCAACAGGTGTAATATCGTCTGCTGGATAACTGAACTACTCGGTAGTCAGTCAATCAATCAACAGGTGTAATATCGTCTGCTGGATAACTGAACTACTCGGTAGTCAGTCAATCAATCAACAGGTGTAATATCGTCTGCTGGATAACTGAACTACTCGGTAGTCAGTCAATCAATCAACAGGTGTAATATCGTCTGCTGGATAACTGAACTACTCGGTAGTCAGTCAATCAATCAACAGGTGTAATATCGTCTGCTGGATAACTGAACTACTCGGTAGTCAGTCAATCAATCAACAGGTGTAATATCGTCTGCTGGATAACTGAACTACTCGGTAGTCAGTCAATCAATCAACAGGTGTAATATCGTCTGCTGGATAACTGAACTACTCGGTAGTCAGTCAATCAATCAACAGGTGTAATATCGTCTGCTGGATAACTGAACTACTCGGTAGTCAGTCAATCAATCAACAGGTGTAATATCGTCTGCTGGATAACTGAACTACTCGGTAGTCAGTCAATCAATCAACAGGTGTAATATCGTCTGCTGGATAACTGAACTACTCGGTAGTCAGTCAATCAATCAACAGGTGTAATATCGTCTGCTGGATAACTGAACTACTCGGTAGTCAGTCAATCAATCAACAGGTGTAATATCGTCTGCTGGATAACTGAACTACTCGGTAGTCAGTCAATCAATCAACAGGTGTAATATCGTCTGCTGGATAACTGAACTACTCGGTAGTCAGTTAATCAATCAACAGGTGTAATATCGTCTGCTGGATAACTGAACTACTCGGTAGTCAGTTAATCAATCAACAGGTGTAATATCGTCTGCTGGATAACTGAACTACTTGGTAGTCAGTCAATCAATCAACAGGTATTAATAGGAGAGGAAAAACCCTTGCCAACATATACATCTCTTGTTGATGATGTCTTTATAAGGCCCGAAAGTCATCCTAAAAAAAACGTTTTGAATCAAACCTGGGACAAGAGGTTTATATACTTTGTCACTCAACCAAATCAGCTAAACTCTGCCTGGTGGATTGTAGCAAGTGGTCTGTATTTTACCAGGATGACATATACATCCCTCCAGGAACGAATTCCTGCCGAGTATTTTTAGTGTCACAGCCATTCTTGACAAAGTACATAAACCTTTTGTCCCAGGTTTGATTTCATACAGGGTTTTTTTGGGGTGAATTTGGGGCCTTATTAAGGCCCTTCAAATTCCCCTAGGTTATTTCTGCTAAGATCTGTATTTTCCAAACAATATGCTTTTTGTGGGTGATATTTTCCTTAAGTCACAAGGCACAGGCCCCTGTAGAAAGAAGGCAGAAAATCACTGCATAATAAAAAAAAAATATACCTTTGGTATTAAGTTTAGAAACTGAAGATGTCAAAAATGATGATGCTCTGCTATTCACATCAATGAGGAGATGCATGGTATATATATATATATACATGTATGTGTTCCTGGTTGAGGGCAGAAAACTAAAGTCATCAGTGTTCCAGATACATCCTCTATACTTCAGGGGTTACTCACACTTACGTTATCTGCACCCGTTGAACATGACAATATATGGAAGGCTTTGTGTACCACGTTGTGGATGAGACAATAAGACTAGTTTGATCTTTTTATGTACCCAGGTATATCATGCTTAGAATCTTGCAGTTGCATTATTGTAAAATTACTATTGCGTGTCACTCCTCTGTAATCTTCAAAAATGACAGGTATAAATTTAAACCTAACAATTAGTCATATATTTTTTACCTAGGAAAGTTCAAACAATCAAACAGCTAAATTATATAAGCTCCAAGACTTTAATTTTGCTATGACATATTCCAAGGGTGCAGAGAGTATAAGTGAGCATAACCCCTGGAGTAGTGAGGATGTTCGATTTCCAGATTTCATACATGGGAGGATTATAATATACATACCGGGTTGGAGTGAGAACTAGAGCATAAATCCCATATGGATCCTCCGACAGTTTCTGGAGTATAGGCAGAGCAAAGGCTGCTGTTTTACCACTACCAGTCTTAGCACAGCCAATACAGTCTTGTCCTAAAAATCAAGAAATGGAGTATAATTTATCACCAGGATTTTTACTGACATCCTTGATAGGACCATTCCCGATTAAAATTTGTCAAAAGTCTGATCTGAAAAGATCCTGCAGTGATTCATGGCAAGAAATTCAAATTTGTAAAAACATATATTTAATCACGTCAACAATCAGATATTGTTCAGGAAGCGTCCCGATTCAGAAGTTTGCAGCCAAATATTCCTGTCTGATTTTCCCGTTCTGAATCCGAATCTGATCCGATTTGTATCTTCCGCATAATAAAACACGACCGAATCTGTCCTGACAGCGTCCCGATTCTCCTGAATGCGATTCAAAAGAGATCAGACAGTGACCCTACGCATTCGGCAAGATCCTGACAACAAAGGACATTGTTGTGATTTTGAATCAATACAGCAGAATCTGTCACAACATAGTCACGATTGTAATCCGACGAGACCAAATTTGGCTGAGCTTCCAGAATATTACGGGACGCACCTTACTGTCAGGAGTGCTTGCATTGGCCGACCTCTCTGGACCTTCCCCGATCCGAAGGACTCTGTTGATAGGACATTCCAGATCATTAAGGATAGTAATCCGACTTTTTCACTTTTCGTGTCGTAGCGCTGTCTGATCTCAAACGGGAGCCACATAACAGATTACCACAATAACTGTAAAGTTAGTATAGTAACCTTAGTCAAAGTTAGTGCAACATTACAACATCGTCATCAAAAGTTGCACGGATGTTTGGAAAAAAGACCTCCTCACAACATTGCTTTTTGAGACGGGGATGTTGTGACCGGAATAGGATGTTTCCAGACATGTGCCAAATAAGTACAGGTTTTGTAAGTAACTTGTTTTTAAAATAACCTTGCATGTTTATTCCCCATTTCAGTAACAAAAATGTTACACAAACTGTTACCCAAATGCAGGATTATAACCATATGCGCCGCTGTGCCCATCATGTATGTGTGTGAACACTAATTTACTAAAGTACTCTCACTCGGTCTATTGTAACCACAGGGGTTCGTTACAAATTTTTAAAATACATATATATATATATATATATATATATATATATAAAGTCAGAATGCTTATGCTGTAATGATATGGATCACAGGTGTGTTGTGACCCATATCAGTATAAGCATATTATGTGTATTTCAGCCATTTGTAACGAACCCGTGCTGTACATTAACTGTCACATTGACTGTACTGTATATAGGGTTTTCGACTACTCCTATAACATTAGAGGCCGCTGGTCGGCCTTTTTTTCTATCGGATATGATTTTTGTCGACGCCTGTCAAAAGTATTTCGCCGTGTAAACCTCTAACACTGTTGGAGTAGGTTTTCGACGCGATATCTGGTACGTAGAACCCTATCCAATATACTTACCATTTAGAATTGGTGGGACACAGTTCACTTGGATCGGAGTGGGCTTACTTAATCCCATATTTTTACACTGATTGTACAGCCATGAATTTAAACCTAAGCATTTAAAAGTCTGTAATTTGGAAGTTTCACCACTACTGGAACTCGCCATGCTTGTTTTACTCAGTGTTGAGAAAGCGCTTGAAAAGATTGAAAAGCAGCAAAACGTTTGTACGAATATTCCGGAAGGATCCGTATATGTCCGATTGTGTTTCAGAAATTTTAGCTTAATCCAACTAAAATTTCAAGATTAGATTAGATAATCTCGAATTTCAAAATGAATATTGAGCTACGGTTCCATAATTACCAGTCTATCTAAGTCCGTGCCATTAGCTAGCCTACCAACGATTTCATCTGCTAAGTCGTCAAGTTATTTGTACTGTGAAGTGTGAACATCAATTAATTATTAGGTAAAATTTAATTTACGTAATTTATTGTAACGTTACAAGTCAAGACACGCGTAAAACATCTTTTATCAGACAACATTTACCTCTATTTAAAAAGTTAAGAATTGAATGAAGAAAGACTATGTCCGCCTCAAAATCTATATATCTGTATATTTTTTTAAACAATAATATTTATGAAATACTCACATTACAAAAAAATATCTTACAATAACAAGAGTTTCTGCCAAATCAATTCTCAAACCCCCTCATTCTTGGTATGATGCATGAAGATATAAATTTTATGAGATTTCCCTTTTCTCTAGTTAGCTACTTATTTATACTTTGCATAACAATTGCAACTTATGGGGTATTTTTCGAGACGTCGATTCGTCGTTTCAAAATTAATTGATGCGTTATGTTACAAAGATATCTCTTAAACACAATATTTTGGCTAATTGGCTAAAATTTCGTACATGTTAATACAGTGTTGGGATAATGCATACATCACTTGTCATTTGGTTGATGATGATGATGATGATGATGATGATGATGATGATGATGATGATATACAACATTTATATAGCGCCCTATATAATTTGTAAAATTACTCTAAAGGGCTTAACAACATATGGATAAAGGTATTAGTTATAATTGTGAAACAAAAATGGCTTACACCCACCATTATACATTAAGCAAGAGGATAATCATCTCAATGTGCACATCAATGAATAAATAAAGGGTGGTACATTTATGTACATGACGTCTGTGCAAATAGTCTAAAATGCAGAGGTGAAGAGGTGAATTTTGAAGTCCTAATTTGGCCAGGGTATTTAACTTTCTAATAGCAGATGGTAAGCTTATCATCATTGATTGGGTGACAGCTATAGGTACTCTTCAGTATAATTGTTATCACCACTAAATTAGGGTAATACAATAGAGTTTGTTTTATATCACTTCTCATTTGTCAGCTGAAAAACATGATATTAACAGGAACGTGACATTTTGAGAAATGTGTTTTTCTGACCTTTTCAGCTGTCAAAACCTTGAAGTGACCATATTTAAATGTCCAAGTGATATGGTGTTACAAAGAGGATCGTTCAGTATTTCTGTTCCCTCCTAACTGTACATGTAGTAATCTTACCTCCAGTCAATTTCAATCAAGCAAAAATTATAATGATAATAACAGATTGAGGTTCTTATATACCACTTTATCGCAACCTAAGTCACCCCAAAGCAGTTTACAAATTTAAAAAAAAAAAAAAAAAAAAAAAAAAAAAATCATTGACCAGTATGTTATTTGTAACAGCAGTTTAAATCAACCCTCCACTCGCTGATACTGTAAATTACAAATGTACTACCCCAAACACCAACATGTACTGTTCTGTAGCCTTCGACTCGTCCTTGCCTCTTGACATAGCACAAAATTATTTAATAACAAACTAAATGTAAGAACAATATCAGTTAAACGATGCATCAGCAGATTTTTAAACATTTCGTTAAGTTCATCGTTATCTTGTATCAGCAGTGGTAAATCTGTTCCTATCTATATAACATGTTTGACTGTTTGCCATGTCTTTGCCAAAGTTGTCACAGATTGTTCATATGATTCATAAAGGTTTTTTGCAATAACTATGTAATTTTGTTAAAACTGATGTGAGATTTACCATAAAATTCTGTTTTTATTTCTTCCAGGGTGAAAGTGATGATGTCACTCCTCCCTAAAAAGGTGCTACAGCACGGTCACGACGTCACAAAGGACATACTGGAACAAATCAAGAAAACTAAGGACAATCAAAATATAGTCAAATCAGGGCTAGAGGGCGGCCAGGAAAACATGTCTATTTGGGTATGAAGTCAGGGCTAGAGGACAGGCAGGAAAACATGTCTATTTAGGTATGAAGTCAGGGCTAGAGGACAGCCAGGAAAACATGTCTATTTGGGTATGAAGTCAAGGATATCTTTGATAATCAGGAGAATTGAGTATCATTGCTTTTTTTTAAACAAGCCCCAACAATTAGGATTAAGCACGGACTTGATAATCTAATTCGTGGATTAAGTGAGGAATGTTCAATGGGAGACAACTCGTAAAAAGTTTTAGATATCGGCGCCACGTGAATCTTTAAGTTGATACATCTACCACGTTTGTGATATAACGACATTATTCGATGATAGACCAGGTGCGTGCGTAATTTCCCAACAGACCAACGCTCTTCCAAAAACCTTCCCCACAAATTGAATTGTACCGTTACCAACAAATACATACATACATACATACATACATACATACATACATACATGTATACATACATACATGTACATACAATGTATGTACATATACATAGCTATATTTCTTGTGATATCTTTGTTAATGTATCATAACATGACATTATATACCAATCATCTGTTTTATCTCGTCACATCTTTCATATAGAATAGCATACACCTTTATAGAAATACAATCTTTGACGTCATTGATATTACAATTAAATAACCTGATAAAGAGAAGCATAATGCTGAAAAAGAAAAATCTTGTTTGAAAAAATGGCGAGGAAGAATATACTGACATACATGTGAACAAATAGCAACACAAGCTACTTTTTCAATTGTCTATACAAGTCCGTGATTATATATATAATATATATAAATGTTGTCGCTTTATATATTATCTATGTATACATGTTTTAACATAAATTCTGGAGAAGATCTATATGGGATTTTTCATTAAAACAATTAAATAAAATAAAGCCATTATGTTTAAAAAAAAAATGAGACATTACTTGAAGCTATCAACATAATATCATAGTGAAAATTACATACGAATTTTGTGACGCTGCAAGACATAGTATGTTCATAAAATGAATAAATCAATTTCATTTGAATCTTGAAATATGTACGAAATTGTTAGCGTACGTGTGTATAATTACCTTTATTCTGTTGCAAGCATGAAGTAGAACACACGGAACTGATAAGTATTAAATAAGATTAACAGCAGAAAATTTACCTTAAATATGTCATTCAACATCTGAGATAAAACGTTCTAAAGTAAACTTAATGTCAAGTAATGTGCCACCCATTCCCGAGTTATCTCCCGTTGTGGTCCTTGAACCCGGAAATTCCCAGAGCAATCCAGGAACTACACCGCCATAGAACGACCACAGTAATCAAGGTAAAGATTTGACAAGATTATGAGGTTAATAACGAACTTTTTATATTGAATTATTTATATTTATCATTTTAAAGTATTCAGATAAACATCATCAATTTCAACGCTGATCGTAAATCTATTTAAACAAAGGGTGTTATCAAAGATTGTATAAAGGCCAGCTGGTATGTATTTGGTAGGTCGATACAAAACGAAAGTACCTCCGATATTGCCTGATTAATCTTTGAAATAACAATTCTTCACAAATATTTTACGAAAAACAAACATGTGTGATCAATAATAAATCGACGTTGCTCATTGTGTAGGCTTTAATTCAAAGTTAAACCATTAAGTTAGAACAGTGTTGGGACTATTCTCAGACTGTACTGCTTGCTGTATCACATGACCTTTATTTCATGCCTGATCACAGGCGCTTGTATTAGGAATTTATGATCCTTCGACACTATACAGTTATACAATTTCGCGAGCAAAGGGTGTTCAATACGATACTCTCAAAAGGAGAGACTGAGTATCGTATTGAACACCCTTGGCTCGCGAAGTTGATAGTTATATATTTAAGGTATTTCATACAGGCTCATGTCAGTGTATACAGTATGAGATTGGCTCATAACTTTTCCTCAAAATGATAAAAATGTGGAAGTTGGTTGGTATACCCATGTCAGGGAAAATGTCAATAATGACCTTTGCAGATTTTTTTTGTTGAAAATATTGTTGACTTTGTCTGAAAAGTAACATTTGAATGCAGAATTTTAGTGGCGCAAAATTGCAATGAATAATGGAATTAATGAAAAAACTTACCTGAGAAAAATGTAAGAAAATGTGTCAAATCTCCAGAATATTGGCATAGTTACCTCCCATGGAACCTTCCTCACTTTATCCCAATCGATTGGGCTTGTTTCAATTTTACTAAAAAGCAATACTCATTATTTCCAGATCTTACCGGTATCAACAAAATGACAAGTGAGATATGCGTTATCCTAATTACAAATTAACATGTTATCACACGTGAATATTACCTGTGTTTAATTTAAACCAAATTATCTGGAATTATTTTATGCTAATTTACATTACATGTTGAGTGTTTCATGAAAATCTAGAGAGAGTTTATTCTAATCAGTTACAGGGATCAAGGGAGGTATATATGTATTTATTTAAATTATGGTCCCGAGAAGCAATACAGCCTGACAAAAAAAGCAATCCTGTCGTTTTACGTTAAACCCGCTACTCATTAGTAGACAATAATATTGTAATTATGACATCAACAGGACGAAGCAATCGTAATAATTTTAATATTGGTTGAAATGGTGTTACCACAATTTAGAAGGTCTCGGCTAGGGATTTTTAAACATATACAATTTTGGAATCAAGTTGATCTTTCTCCTAAACGAATATTATTTTCTGTACATCAGTTTTAAGCACGCCTGCAAAGATGCTACATTTACTTTCAACATGTCAAGGTCGTCACTTTCAAGGTGAAGGTCAAGGAAATGAAACACTTTTGGGATCCCGTTGGCCTGTCTACTAAACGATTATTCTTTTTATTTAACATAATGAAATAGACTTGCGTTACGTTTCATGTACAAACAAATTTCATGGCTAGAACTTTCAAGATCAAGGTCGCGGAATAATTTTGAAGCACACCTGCTACACGTAAACCGCTACTTTTACTTTTGAAATGTCAAGGTCATTACTTTCAAGGTGAAGGTCAAGGATATTGTGATCCCGTTGACCCGTCTACTAAACGCTAACTATCTTTTATCCATTATGAAATAGAATTGCTTTATGTTTCATGTACAAACAAAATTGCATGGTCACAACTTTCAAGATAAAAGTCGTGGATATCACAAAAATAGAAAATAAAATCAGGATAAAATGTACGGTAAAGAGTTTGGTTTAACATCGTTTACTACACTAGGTTACCATGTTCACATACATGTACTTCTTCACGTAATCGTTGATTAAAGTAACACCGATCCACTACATTGTGGTTTTCTATATATAGAGTTATTTCCCCTTAATAAATTGGAAAAAAACTATAATAGGACAATTCCGTTGACCAGACAGCTCAGTCGGTTAGAGCAAAACTATCGACATTTGTAGACGTAGCTCAGTCGGTCAGAGCAACAGTATATACATTTGAGGCCGAAGCTCAGTCGGTTAGGGCAACAGTATAGACATTTGAGGTCGTAGCTCAGTCGGTAAGAGTAACAGTATCGACATTTGAGGTCGTAGCTCAGTCGGTTAGAGCAACAGTATATACATTTGAGGTCGTAGCTCAGTCGGTAAGAGTAACAGTATAGACATTTGAGGCCGAAGTTCAGTCGGTTAGAGCAACAGTATAGACATTTGAGGTCGTAGCTCAGTCGGTAAGAGTAACAGTATA
>NW_018407191.1:15650-34811 GCF_002113885.1 Mizuhopecten yessoensis | reverse complement strand
AAAGAAAAGGATGTAATAGTGGATATGACGCGAAAAATACAGCAAGCCAAAGATAAGCTTGATGGTCTCAACACAACGTTTCAGTCGGAACTCGCGGATCAGTGCAAAGTACACAGACAACAGCATTCTGCTCGAATGGAATGTGTCAAGAAATTCCAAACAAATGCAGAAAATTCCAATATTCTAATGACTCGTTTTGACAAGCAATGTACGGATCGACAGCAATTTGTTATGAGAGAGAAAACGAAACAACAGTTATCAGGACATTACCGTCGTATGGATCAAAACACCAAGAGGCAGCCTAACACGTTTGACCTGAAAC
Source organism: Mizuhopecten yessoensis (assembly GCF_002113885.1). Taxonomy (NCBI): domain Eukaryota; kingdom Metazoa; phylum Mollusca; class Bivalvia; order Pectinida; family Pectinidae; genus Mizuhopecten; species Mizuhopecten yessoensis. Next base: position 34,489 of record NW_018407191.1, on the reverse strand, counting down.
TCAACATAGTAACTGTTATTGACGAGATAATGAAGATGACAACCATTGGGAAAGTTGACGTGATATCGAAAATATCATCGACCTCACAGAATGCGGATTCACGTGTCGGTACATTGCTTGGGACTCTGATGTCAACACCTTCAGCTACAACATTTTCCGACTCTACTTCAGCCTCCGACCTTGTCGGATCTCCAACTCAAGGACCGGCAAAAGTGGATGTGTGGACTGGTTCCGTATCTTGTGTACTCTCGGTCGACTGTCGTTCACTGAAAGGAAAATCAAAACCTCATTTGACAGGAGGAATATTTACTGATAACGGTGAATTACTTGCCACAGATTGCTACAACTGCAGACTCGTGTTGTTTGATGACGAATATAGCTACAAGAGAGAATACAAATTTAAAGGAAACCCATATGATGTAACGCGTGGCCTTAATACTGATGAGATACTTGTTAGTATTGGAAACAGTGAATTTATAAAGTGTACACTACGGGAGGATCAGCTGACCGTAATGGAAACAATCAGCTGTACAGACTACGTCTATGAAATAGCAGTTCTCGGAGATAACATACTGGTTTGTACTGCTAATAGTGTGGAAGTAATGTCATCGGATGGAACAGTTAAAAAGTCAATACAGACTATTAGTGGATACCTCGCCCAGATTGCCGCATCTACATCTACGTCAACGTTTTACTACAGTGATGGTAATGACATCGTGTGTAGACGACTAGACAGCGACGTAGAAGACTACAGATACAGTGACCCTGGTCTGAGGGATCCTGTTGGTATCGGACTGGACCGTGATAACAATGTGTATGTGTGTGGACGTGACTCCGCCAATGTTTACATTGTTTCACCTGACGGGTCACGGGGGAAGGCACTAGTTCCCAGTCTCTCTAGTATCAGACGTCCATTCGGGATAATTGTCCATCCCACTAAACAGGAGTTCGTAGTCACATCATACGAGGGGGCTACTTCACTTGAGGTGTACAGATTCGGTGACAATGCCGGTGCTATTCAATGAACACATTGGTATCATTATAAGTGGTACTTGTTATTAAAAGGATATAAACGATCGAAATTACAGTTAAACACATCAAGCCTCTTGTTGTTAGACTTTTTCTTTAATGTTAAGACACACTAAACCATTAGAAATTTAATTTAGTAAACGAAATGTAGGGTATTTAGATGTCTATTACCTATTCATTAGATTTAATTTTTTAAATGATATCTTATTTTTCATTCGCTTTCATTTTATTAATTATCTTTTGTTTTAAAGCAAAAGACATCTTGTGATATTTAACGTCATGGCACATACTATTTGTCTGGTCTTTTCCTTACTTGATTAAGAATTGGTGCAATGTTTTGTTGAAATTGATTTCCAGCTTTTCCAAATTTATTTGGACATGTTAACCAATTCACATAGGGAATGAATTTTAACCTATCAAGAACAATCGTTGTGAGCTCAGAATGTATTAATTAAACAATTTTAGAAAATCAGTAAAAATCGGAGGAAAAGTCAAAGATTTTCTTATGAAGCTCCTGATTACGAGTAGTTCCAGTGGCCTTATGTTTCTATACTTTAAGCTCCATTGAAGTTCATGAACAATTCAAGTTGAAGTCAATGTTAGGTCAAGGATAATTCCTTTTAATTGCCCGTTTCCTGTTAGATCCTGTTAAAGTTATATTGTTAGTTACGGCGAAGTTAATAGTGATTCCCATAAGATACTGTCCAGTTTGAATTCGTTCTGATACAATTTCTTTGTAGATTCTATGAGTTACTGTGAGGTTCCTGTAAAGTCCTTTAATAGTTTCTATGTAGTTCAAGATTAAGCGATGTTTTGCCCAGCAGTAACTTTTGCGTGCATATGTTTCATATATGTGTGTCTTTTAACTTAAATGTTGATTTTCAAATGCTCTTTAAGTTCTTTCTATAATAGCAGTATACATTAAATCAATCCGATACATCAGTATACATCATCTTTTCACGAAATTTTCCCCATTTGCGAATGAGCAGAGCTATTTTAAGACTAAGATTGCTAGTGTAATACAAACGTTTGTATTATTTAAACTGAGCAGACGACAGTTGTTTTCAATATGTTATAAGTAGATATTAAAGAAATTCTAAATTTTACTTGATAAGAAAACAAAGACCAAAAGCGTAAAAAAATGTCTCATGTATTTGATTGGCTTCACAGAAGTTAAACGTAAAAAGAAGATCAATTAATGTATTTATATCAAGTAGGATGTGTACATCATGTGGAAATTGTGATGCTGAGGAAGATTATTATTTCATCATTAAGTATTATTTTTATTCAAATGAATTAAACAGATACTTGAAGCAAAATAATTTTTGTCATCCTAGTGTATTAAATCTTGTCTAATTCCTTAAAGTTAGCAATGTTGTATATGACTTGTTGCTCATTTTGGTCTTCCTGCTTTATTATTTTTAGACTAACAGACATGTTTGATAGAATACCTCTCATCAGCCCTCGTGTCTTACATCAGCCCTCGGGGCCTTCGGAGCCTCTGACTGACTGATATCAAGACTCTTCTTCTGAGAAGGTTTATGATATAAATCTGGTTATATCATAAAAAAGAAAAAAGACGGGAGAAATTGTCAATATTGTATCACTAGTTTGCACAAAATAAATTACATGCACTCCTATTTACAATCTTCGTCATTTTTTGTACCATTTTACGGAAGCCGGTACGGACCAACGAGAAAAATAGTCATGTCGTAATAACGCCTAAGCTATCTCGTATTAACGACTTAGCTGTGTCGCGAGAACGATTTACTATTCCCTAATAACGTCATAGATACATTTTTCATGTAAATAGCTAAGTCTTTATTACGAACTATCTAAGTCGCTATTACGAGATAGCTATATCGTTATTACGAGATAGCTATATCGTTATTACGAGATAGCTTTATCGTTATTACGAGATAGCTGTATCGTTATTACGAGATAGCTAAGTCATTATTACGAGATGACGAGATAGCTAAGTCGTCATTACATCACATTTTTCCCGGTGGTCAGTACCATTCCAGTATTACAGATTTTTAAAACAATTGCACTAAGTAAAACGTAAACCCTACTGGAAATAAACAGTGTAAAGAGTTCAATGACAAAATTTTACCGAATAGAACATTAATATATTCATAATATATAACTTTATTTATACAACAATTATGAAACAAGTTATTTCAACTTATATTAATCACTCTTGTAGACCCGGATGTTAGCACGCGGGGTTCTTAATGTGAGAGGAACCAGAGTAACCGGAGAAAACCCACGTGATCGGGAAGGTGACCCGATACCGTTTCACGTCCGATCCACTGCACCACCCGACCGCCATAGAACATTGCTTGTATTTGAACACTTCAAATGTCAGAAGAAAAAAAATCAACTTATTTAAAAATCTTAATGGTCTGCTAAACTATTAGAATATAAATTGTTTGGGTTTTAACCTCACTTAATATCTGTTCCGTGTAAGTTCAAATCAATGCTGTATAAATAATCGAATCTCGAGAATTTAACAGGATACAATGTTGTTTTTTATAACTGAAAAGTCAAGTTGATGTCATGGATCATGCAATGCAAAATCACCTCAATTTCCCCACTACCGTGACACTGAATATTCTTCTGAAACAATAGATTTTAAGATAATTTTGGTACATGCATATATATGTAACTCTTCCATTATGGAGGAATAAAGACATGAATGAATATAGAAAAAATAAACCATCAGAATTATTCGTTTTTAAATTTTTTTGTATAGATGACCCGTTGCTATCTACCTTATCAAGTTTTCGAAACATTTAAGCTATAGGCAAAGCAGGTATTGCACATCCTATTTATTTATTAGACTGATCGACCACGTCAAATAGTTGCTGACGTCATTGTTTTGATGTCACGCGATGCCTGCATAATAACTGTGTCATACAGAACCTCGCGTGCGATATTCATAAGCAGTATTTTGTATTTTGCAATCATGTTAGAAAATTTAACTTAAGACCACTCTTAATAATATCAGAAACCACTACAATAGATAAGTGAAACATCTTTTCTTAAAATGAACAGCAATCCTTTATTTCATTATTTCAATAAGATGAGTTCTTGAGGGGACTTGACTAGTTTTGCGGTAATCATTTCAGCTGTGTTTACACTGATCATGGACATGACTGTCTATATAGCTCTCAGTTTTATTTTCTCTGTCTAGTTAGATTTTACGCCAAGATTTTAAATTGCCTGTATGATAGGGATATAAAGAAAGTATGTTTCAAGAATGGTTATTGCTGTATTTCTGTCGAACAAATCCAAATCTGTTTCTTTTGATAAAAAAGAAACAATGAAAATGCGTATACTTTTAAGAAGAGATGGACGATGCTATACGGTCTGAAAGCTTGACAACAGGATTCCTTTTCCATCTTTGCGAAAAGTACCACACCTTTAGCCAACGCCAATGACCCGGAAAACGAGAAGCACGAGGATGAGTATACCTGTAAGCTTACACTGCTCTTAAATTTGGCGGTAAAGGACAAGAGGGGTTTTATTATCGAGTTTCGATAGCCCTTCTAGAACCCCGGGGGACCGAGGGCAAGAAGGGGTAGGGATACGGTTAGACCTAGTTCTAGCAGCCCGGAAAAAGCATACGAGGAGTAAGGAGTTGAGTGTTACCGGGGATGTGGGGTAGAGACATATGCGAGACGCTTCGCGGTAAGAGATGGGGTTATTTTACAGGAATTGACAGGAAAACAGATGTGAACAGGAATTGGAGTGTATATATGGAATGGGAAGGAGGGGATTTTGTTGGCGGAGATGAGTAGAAGGAAGAGAGAAGACAGATGTGTGGATGAGAAAGAGAGAAGAACGTAAGGATGAGGACTGCAAAGGGAGAGATATGAAGAAGGATTTAGATAAAGTGAAAAACAATTGCGTGACACGGGGCTAGGCTGAAGGAAACCGCATTGCGGGAATGAGGAAAGGAAGAAGTGGAATGGAGAGAAAGTTGAGAGAATGATCTGTGACTGGATGGCGAGGGACATAATTCGCTGGGTATGGGGAAGAACGGTGAAAAGTGGTTGAGTGGGAATAAGGATATGTTCACACGTTCTTTTAACTTCTTTACCTGAAGAAAAGTCATTACTTTTATCGGGTTGACGGTTCAAAATTTAGACGTATGCTCGTTGCATGAATATTGGCTCGCCTCTTTGGCTATGGCGATTGAGGTCAACATGACCGACTATTTTGGTTTTACTGTATATGTGATTTCTTAATTTATGATATATTTTGCGCCACACAATGGAACATAAAAACGACATAAAGGTATTTGTGACGTCATAGCTATAGCAGCACCGGAAACGCGAGATTACTCTTGGTACATAATAGGCTTACCGGGTTTTAGTCGTCGATTAAAAATGATTTTTTTGTTAAAAGAGACATGTAATGTGCCTCGGGAACACACATTTGTACCTGAATATTGTGATCATTTTGGTCTTCAAAGATCCTGAAGGACCCCAGTAGCACAGCCAAAAACTGTAGCTACATGTTTGTCTTGGATTTTTGTATCATTGTTATAGCAAAAGCTTTGATTTCTGAACCGAATACTTTGCAAGTTTGTTATAATACAAGTGTAACGGAGCTAGACAGGGTTGATCGTCAGCGACCAAGGAGCTCAATTGGTTTAGTGTCCGTCTAGAGTAGGAGGGTCGCGTGTTCGAACCCCAGTCTGGCCGTGGTTTCTTCCGCTCCTTTTACATTTGGTGCCTGCAGTGACAAACCCTTTTTTCAAATACAAGGTCAATACTTGACATGGGATACCCAATCCTGGGTTATAAATAGAAATGTATTAGGGTTCGAAGAATTTGTTAGAGGGAGGAATGTACTGGGACTAGACTGGGTCGATCGTCGACGACGACCAGGTAGCCTATTTGGTAGAGCTTCCGTCTAGATAGGAGGGTCCCGGGTTCAAACCTCGATCTGGCCGTTCCGCTCCTTTTACACAAGATACGGTAGACTTTTATTTAGCGTCACATGTTTAAAACTGTAATCATTAGCACTGAAGTGCTATTCTTGTGCCCAACATAAGTAACAATTAACAAGAATAAGCATGCATGATGTTATTAAAAAGCACATTAGTATTGTTTTTACAAAGTAAATAGCTAAGATTCATGTGTTCTTACTTTGCAAACCAGCAGCCACGTTAAACTGTATGGTGCACTGGCCATTGTAGATACATACACCATTTTACTATGCATATTATACCTTTGTCAGTATGCAGTTGTGGAAATTAGTTTTCCCTCTTACATTCTTGCTTCATTTTGTGATCTTCATCTTTGTTTCCTTGCTTGGAATGACATTTGTGTTCGTTTCTTATTCTCATTGTTTAATTATTTTGATTACATAATATACCACATTTTTCCCCTCTCTTTATTACTTTTTTTTCTGTCTCTTTTTCTTTCTTTCGTTTTCGTTGTCCTCCTCATTTTCTACCCTTCTTCTTTCTGTCAACTGTCACACCTAACTATTTTTTCCCCACGGCGACCTGTTCTTAACTGTTAGTAAAATTTTCTTTTGAGAAAATACTGTGAAGTTGACTTGTATGTTTAGGTCACCTGATCATAGGTCATGGTTTCCTATTTTCATCCGTCTTCACCTGTCGTCGTGCACTGTGCGCCATGCGTCGTACATCGTGAGTTAACTTTAATCTTGTGAGCACGATAACTTGAGTAAAAGTCAATGGATTTCAATAAATTTTGCTATGCTGCTTTATATCAATAGGAAATTTTAATTACTGTTGGTGCCTATGGGACTTAGGCTTGTGAGCACGAAAACTTTAGGAAATGGATTCGGTATTTTTTTCTTTTCTGCTCTATATTAATAAGATCTGGGACGAGGTTTGAAAGTGGTCTTGATCAACTGGCAGAGTTATATAAATATAAATATAATAAGTAGTGGAGCCTATGGAACTTGAGCTTGTGAGCACGATAACATTAGTAAAAAGTAAATTTGATCTCGGAAAAATTTGAAAATAGTCTTGATCAGACAGTTACTTGCAGAGTTATGGGACTTTGACATTTTTAATTACTATTGGAGCCAATGGGATTGAGTTTGTGAGCACGATAACTGTAGGAACATTTTGCTATTCTGCTTTATATCAATACTATCCCGGACGTGTTCAAAAATGAGCCGATCAGACAGGAGCTGGAAGAGTTCTGTGACTTTGAAATTTTAGTTACTCTTGGAGCATATGGGACTTGAGCTTGTGAGCACAATAACTTCAGTAAATGAGAATGAATTTCGATAAATTTTGCTTTGCTTCTTTATGTCAATAAGGTCTCGGACACGTTTGTAAATGGGCCCGACCAGACAGTAACTAACACTAGTTACTACAAATCGGAGAATACAAGATGGCCGATCATGGCCTCTGATTTGCTGAAACGAGATATTTTCAACTTTTCATGAGTATCTGCAGCAATTCACTTCTTTATTTGTACAAATATTCCTTATGAGGTTCCGAACAAGTGTTCTTACTTTTATGCCGATCAGAAAATCTGAGGTGGTCACACTGACCTCTCATTGACTGATATTTTGTTTTACTTCTCCTCAAGAAAGGCTACACCGATTGACTTCTACCTTAGTAGAGGTGTTCCTTATAAGATTTCGACCAAGTTTGTTATTTTTAAAACAGATTTCAAAATTCTAGATTCTAATTTACTATGGGCCTCTTGTTCATTAACAGACCGAAGAAGAAGAGATTGGTAGGGCTTTGTTGTCGTAAAAATAAGAAAGGAAACTACCTGCATTCATCAGAAGAAAACAAATTTGTCTGACGTTTTGTACTGCGAGCAAAACAGTCAACAAGACTTGGCCTTGTAGCCACGGTAAATATATATCGAAACATGTCATGTGCTGGTGATTAAGATAAGGTAAGCATATAAATAGCTGTCAACTGTAAGTGAGCTGTCAGTTAGCCATCAGCGGTAAGTAAGCTGTCGGCTGTAAGTAAGCCATCAGCTGTAAGTAAGTGATAAACTGTAAGTAGGTCGTTAGCGGTAAGGAAGTCATCAGGTCTAAGTAAGCCATCAGCTTTAAGTAAGCCGTCAGCTGTAAGTAAGACATCAACTGTAAGTAAGCCATCAGTTGTAAATAAGCCATTAGCTATAACTAGCCATCAACGGTTAGTAAGCCATCAGCTGTAAGTAAGTGATAAGCTGTAAGTAGGTCGTTAGCGGTAAGGAAGTCATCAGCTCTAAGTAAGCCATCAGCTTTAAGTAAACAGTCAGCTGTAAGTACATTGTAAGCCGTCAGCTGTAAGAATGTCATCAACTAAATAAGCCATCAGCTGTAAGTGAGTCATCAGCTGTAAGTAGGTCATCAGCTGTCAGTAAGTCATCAGCTGTCAGTAAGTCATCAACTAAGTAAGCCGTCGTTTGTAAGTAAGCCATCAGCTGTAAGTAAGCCATCAGCTGTAAGTAAGCCGTCGTTTGTAAGTAAGCCATCAGCTTTGAGTAAGCCATCAGCTGTAAGTAAGCCATCAGCTGTAAGTAAGCCGTCGTTTGTAAGTAAGCTGTAAGCTCTGAGTAATACATCAACCGTAAGTACGTCACCAGCTTTAAGTAAGTCATCAACGGGAATCACGAACAAGGCGCATCATTCGAGGTAAGCTAATGTGACGCCGACCTCCATGTTTGGATATTAACTCGCGTACACGAGAAAACTCATCAATTTAAGTTCTCAAATAAAGTTCAACAGAAATATGTGATTTTTTTTATTATTGTGAGAGAGAAATTAAGACAATTCTCTTTCATGGTGTAATTATTTTCAGTATCGTTGCAATTGACTTCAAGAAAACTCATCGAAAAAATGTACAAATGCATGGAATATAGAGTAAAATATGTTTGTGTCTTTTTCCTTACCACTTATTGCATCCCATCTTTATCAGAGATATAAAATGATAATTATATGATCATCGTAAACCTTAGCTACACAACATTGCATGGGCCTGTGTGATAATCCCTAGATTAAAAGTTAAAGCTGGTGTTCCGGAGAATACATTTTTACTTTTCACAATAAAAATTCATTTTTTATCAATTTATTTGTAATAAATCAATTGGAGTTGCATGTTGTCTTTTTGCTTATTTGATATTGGAGAATTTTGTAATTCAGAAAAAAAGCTTCGCATCAACTGTTCGTTTTGTCGATGTTAAACATGTCTCGTGTACGTGAGATGCTGATCTTGTATGTTACGATACATAACAGTTTATTAGCCTTTTATTGGATTTTTAGACTCTATGTTTATTAAACTAATGTATCTATAGTATATTAATTTCATTATGCCTGAATAAGCGAGATATTCTGATGTCAAAAACAAGGCTACGCAATAAAAAAATAAAAAAAAAGCTGTTACATTAGCTGTCAGATTTTTTTATAACACGTCGGAAACACAGACGTGGATGAATAATTAATATCTTTGCTTTGAAATCATTCCTGACAGTGAGCACGCCTCACATATTCTATGAACATGGCTTCACAAAATGCACTTACACTGTTTATACGTGGTCTTTAATCGTGTATTTTAGACCTTGTCAATGCGGCAATCTGAAATAGGTGCTTAGCGTCTCTTTTATATCACAACGTTTTATCATCAAAAAGAATATTCGACACGCAAGATTTAAACTTCAAATTGGAAGAAAATTTCAAATGAACAAATATCTTGAATGCATAGGAATAAGATACTTGTAGTAACCTTTATGTTATTAATTCATCAGGTAACGTGTAACCCATATATTTCAGAGTTATCTCCCTTTGTGATCTTTGAACTCGGAAATACCTAGATCATTACCAGGAACTAAACAGCCGTCGCCAAATCAACATTTACTAAGGTAAACATTTGAGAAAATATGTAGTTTATAACGAAACTTTTGTATTTTATTATTCACCTTTAGTATTCTTTAAGTATTTAGATAAACATAACCCTCTCAACGTCTCCTGTCAGAGTGAGAAAAACTTAGAATGTTGTAACGACAAGACAGTACAGTGAAATGTATATTATAGATGGATACAACGCGGAAGTACCCCGAAATTACCTTATAAAACTTGAACGTAACACATACATGGAAATAACCATTTCGATAACTGTTTTATTAACAACTTTATTAATCGATGTTGCTAATTATCTACATATTGTTTCAACATTTCCTACATATTGTTAAACTTCGTCTTACATATTTAGGAAGTTTTCCCAGAGTTGCTTGCTGTAGCTATGACCTTCTATTCGTAGTCTAAAGACATGCTTGATCACTAGCGTATGTATTCGGAATACCTCGGCAATACTTCCTCCCAACGCTTGTGACCAGGTAAGACATTATTCATTACTGCATACTTCCCACCTCTCACAATGGAAAAGTGTGGGCAATAAATCACTTGCTACCACAGTCCACTGCACACATAATCCCCTTTCAAGGCCAATCATGATTACATGACCATGAAAGGGGGTGTGCCCAGTGGACTGTGGCCACAAATGCTGTAAGAAAGGGGAGATAATCAATCAGTGAGTAACGATGAAGTCAATACAGTAGAGGATACACTTAGTTGACACATTTCAAATAAGGGGAAAAAATGAAAGTTAAAAATGGTAATTTCATGATTGAAAAACACAAACAGATTTCCTTATCACGTGAGAGGATAAGCATTTCCCGGAAAAGTTTATAATCTTAAGGAGCTGTTCCTTTATACAAAATTGCACATTCAAATATACCATTCATTGAAAGAACTGGAATTCCTTAGGGATTGATAAACCCTTACATTGTATATATGAAAATGGTTTCAATATCCTGTACCTTTGCCACATCTTGAAAATTAAACTGAAAATGTAGTCAGAAATTCAACATTGTTTCCCGTATTTTGAACAGACACTCCTTACCTTCCCTGACACTGGACCTGGATAGTAATCCAAAAACACTTGTATCCATTATGAAGGATACACTCAGACTGGGCTATTGAGAATCTTACCTGGTTATGATTAGTACTCACTCACATAGGTACATGTAAATTATCTGCAGTGTAGGGTAGGTAAAAGGATTGTCCAGGTGAACATTTTTTACTCAACTTTTCTGTTTTGTTCCAGTTGGGAAGCATGCAGTAAGCCAGTTATTGCATGACTTCTCGTCACTCGGGACTTATTACACCCTCGCTTCGCTCGGGTGTAATAAATCCCTTGTTACTCGAAAACCATGCAATAACCTTTACTTGTTATACGTGCCGGGTCTATTTATGTGTTACTACACATGCGCGGTATGCGCTGCTCATTCATTGAACTGTGTAATGCCTCACTGCACACGGTAGTTGATTACAGGTAGACTGGCAAGACGTATAGGTAATTTGATAGCATCGTAAACATGTTATTTTTGTAAGGTATGAATAGAAAAACGTTCCAACATGCGAATTTATGATAAAGCAAGATATGCTTCAATTCAAAGGAATATCTTGAATGAATAAAAGAAAGTTAGACACTTAATCAAACATTTCGTAAAAATCTACGCTGGAGTATATTCTGTATGCTTTGTACTTTGTTACAGGCTCGAAGTAAAACACATGGAAGTGATAAAAATTTAATGAAATTAACAGCTGCAATTTAACTCGACATCCGAGATAAAACCTTTTCTACAGTAAGGTTAATGCCACTTTAAAAAGTCATGTGCTACCAATAAATTTCCAGAACAATTCAGGCACTACACCGCCAGATAACAACAACAGTAATCAATGTAAACATTATGAGGTTAATAACGAACCTTTGATATTGCATTATTTATATTTATTATTTGAAAGCATTCATATCAACATCGTCAATTTAAACGTCCAACGTAAATATACAAAAACGAAGAGCGTTATCATGATTTTTGAAAAGCCAAATGAAATGTATTTAGGTAGGCTGAAACAAAGCGTAAGTACATCCGATATTACATGATAAAACTTTGAAATAACGATGTTTGACAACTCTTTCAGTGTTGGGACTCTTCTCAGTTATGCTTGCTGTATCCCATGACCTTCAACTTATATGTCTGATCACAGGCGCTTGTATTAGGAATTTATTATTCCTCGACACTACTCCACTCACTCCTACCGTTTATATAGTTATATAACTGCTACATCTGTCCATTTAACAAATTTAAGGACCCTTCAAATGTACTTAAGATCAAAAGAATCAACAAAAGGGGAATTGAATACACTGTAATAAAACAATAGTTTTAAATAATATTATTCGTTAGAAAATTTAATCTCTTTGCTTTTAATTGCGGAATATCAAACTTAAATTTTACATCAAAATCGCGATTGGAATAAATCAGGACATATTTATAACATTAAACATTGTACGAGTTGCCTCCCATGGAACCTTCCTCACTTTATTCCAATCGATTGGGCTTGTTTCAATTTTACTAAAATAAAGTAGCAATACTCATTGTTTCCAAATCTTACTAGTATCAACAAAATGACAAGTGAGATATGCGTTATCCTAATTGCAAATTAACATGTTATCAAACGTTAATATTACCTGTGTTTAATTTAAACCAAATTATCTGGAATTATTTTATGCTAATTTACATTAAATGTTGAGTGTTTCATGAAAATCTAGAGGTAGATTATTCTAACCAATTACAGGGATCAAGGGAGGGTGTATTTGTATTTATATATGATGGTCCCGAGGGGGCAATACAGCCTGACAAAAAAAGAAGCACTTCTCGTTAGAAGTCAATGCTATTTGAATATGACATTAACATGACGAAACAATTGCAATAATTGTAATATTGGTTAAATTGGTGTTTCTCATAATGGAACTATTCCACAATTTGGAAGGTCTCGGTCAGGGAAATTTAAACATATCAAATTGTGAAATTAAGTTGATCTTTCTCCTAAACGAATATTATTTTCTGTCCATCATTTTTAAGCACGACTGCAAAGATGCTACATTTACTTTCAACATGTCAAGGTCGTCAATTTCAAGGTGAAGGTCAAGGATATGAAACACTTTTGGGATCCCTTTGGCCTGTCTACTAAACAATTATTCTTATTATTTAACACTACTTTCAAGGTGATGGTCAAGTATATTAAAACATTTCAATTTTTGTGACCTCGTTGACCTGTCTACTAAATGCTAATCGTCTGTTATCTATTATGAAATAGAATTGCGTTACGTTTCATGTACAAACACAATTGCATGGCTAGAACTTTCGAGATCAAGGTCGTGGAATAATTTTGAAGCACAACTGCTTCTTTTACTTTTCAAATGTCAAGGTCATCACTTTCAAGGTGAAAGTCAAGGATATTAAAACATTTCAATTTTTGTGATCCCGTTGACCTGTCTACTAAACGCTAATTATCTTGTAATCCGTTATTAAATAGAATTGCTTTACGACCATATACAAACAAAATTGCATGGTCATAACTTTCAGGAGCAAAGTCGTAGATATCACAAAAAGGAAAAGAAAAAAATCCGGATAAGTTTACGGTAAAGAGTTTGGTTTAACATCGTTTACTACACTAGTTTACCATGTTCACATACATGTACTTCTTAACACACCCGCTGATTAAAATGATCACCGATCCACTAAATTGGGGTTTTATATATATAGAGTTATTGACCAGGTAGCTCAGTCGGTTAGATCAACAGTATAGACATTTGAGGTCGTAGCTCAGTCGGTTAGAGCAACAGTATAGACATTTGAGGTCGTAGCTCAGTCGGGTAGAGCAATAGTATAGACATTTTAGGTCGTAGCTCAGTCGGTTAGAGCAACAGTATAGACATTTGAGGTCGTAGCTCAGTCGGTTAGAGCAACAGTATAGACATTTGAGGTCGTAGCTCAGTCGGTTAGAGCAACAGTATAGACATTTGAGGTCGTAGCTCAGTCGGTTAGAGCAACAGTATAGACATTTGAGGTCGTAGCTCAGTCGGTTAGAGCAACAGTATAGACATTTGAGGTCGTAGCTCAGTCGGTTAGAGCAACAGTATAGACATTTGAGGTCGTAGCTCAGTCGGGTAGAGCAACAGTATAGACATTTGAGGTCGTAGCTCAGTCGGTTAGAGCAACAGTATAGACATTTCAGGTCGANGCGACACCATCTGGAATGTAAGAAGTCTCCACGCTCTATTTGAATGCGGTTCGATCATACTCGTCTCTTACTTCTCTATGGGTAGTTAAGCCGGTTCTCTAACCACTACAATTACTGATTTGTGGAATATTCATAACTTCATTATGCCGGTTATCATAAGTTTCATTAATACCCCCAATAACTATTATTGTTGCATTTGTTAAAATTAGCGATACAGTATCACTAAATTATAACGTATGCTTACCTGTGAGTTATTTGTCTTTCTGGAGCTAATAACAATCAGGTGTGAATTTAATAGGCATATTTCTCCAGTGGTCATTCAGTCATTGTGGTCGTAGCTCAGTCGTTAAAGCAACAGTACAGACATTCGTGGTCGTAGCTCAGTCGGTAAGAGTAACAGTATAGACATTTATGATCGTAGCTCAGTCGGTTCGAGCAACAGTATAGACATTTGAGGTCAAAACTCAGCTTATTTCAATGGCAGTTCGCTGGTATATCACGTTGTCTTAACCTAGGGATCTAGAGGGAGTGTCACATTTTTTAATCATATTAGAATATTCCAATCATTAAGCAGACCGACTTTATTCACGTTGATATTTTGGATGTACTTGTTCAAATCTGAAGTGTGAACATTTTATATTTTACAGCAATTACCCGATTAAGTTCCAACATGGCCGAAGCCTACCCTTCACCAGAATACAAGTGTTTGTTGTGCATGAAGCCGTACAACCAGCCGAGGGAGCTACCGTGTAACCACACATTCTGCTGCCCGTGTCTGACGTCATATATCGATAAAGAACATAGGACGGCAGATGAGGACCGTCACTACTTTCCATGTCCAGTCTGTGACAAACCAACTAGCCCACGTGACGTCAACACGGATGTAGACGCCTGGGGGACCTCGTTTCCGATAAACAATCTCTTTATCAACCAGACAACAAAGTCGTCAGATGACCAGAACTGTGAGGCGTGTCGAAGGATAGGAGAATCCAACCATGCTGTTGTCTGGTGCACTGGCTGCACTGAGATGCTCTGTAGAGAGTGCAGAAGTTTTCACGAACGAAACAAAATGACAGCAAAACATCGACTTGTTCCCAACAAAGATCGAGGATTTTGTGATACAACGGTAAACGAAAACTGTCCTAACCACGAAGGACATCCGTTGGAGGTTTACTGTCTTGATCACAGCTCTATGTGTTGTTGTATATGTGTTGCCATTTCACACAAAAACTGCAACCATATCAAACCAATAGATGATGTGATCAAGGCAACCTTTACTGGGCAACCTTCACTCGAGACAGCATGGAAAATTATCAAAGACAAGGCAACGACGATGTTAGAGGACGATGAGTCTGGGATGACCTTACTGAATACCAAAGAAAAGGATGTAATAGTGGATATGACGCGAAAAATACAGCAAGCCAAAGATAAGCTTGATGGTCTCAACACAACGTTTCAGTCGGAACTCGCGGATCAGTGCAAAGTACACAGACAACAGCATTCTGCTCGAATGGAATGTGTCAAGAAATTCCAAACAAATGCAGAAAATTCCAATATTCTAATGACTCGTTTTGACAAGCAATGTACGGATCGACAGCGATTTGTTATGAGAGAGAAAACGAAACAACAGTTATCAGGACATTACCGTCGTATGGATCAAAACACCAAGAGGCAGCCTAACACGTTTGACCTGAAACTCAACATAGTAACTGTTATTGACGAGATAATGAAGATGACAACTATTGGGAAAGTTGACGTGATATCGAAAATATCATCGACCTCACAGAATGCGGATTCACGTGTCGGTACATTGCTCGGGACTCTGATGTCAACACCTTCAGCTACAACATTTTCCGACTCTACTTCAGCCTCCGACCTTGTCGGATCTCCAACTCAAGGACCGGCCACAGTGGATGTGTGGACTGGTTCCGTATCTTGTGTATTCTCGGTCGACAGACGTTCACTGGAAGGAGAAGAAACGTCCTACTTTACAGGAGGAATGTTTACTGATAACGATGAATTACTTGTCACAGATCTCAACAACTGCAGACTCGTGTTGTTTGATGACAAGTATCGCTACAAGAGAGAATACAAAGTTAAAGGAAACCCATTAGATGTAACGCGTGGCCTTAATACTGATGAGATACTTGTTAGTATCGTAAAAAGTGGGTTTATGAGATGTACACTACGGGAGGATCAGCTGACCGTAATGGAAACAATCAGCTGTACAATCTACGTCTATGGAATAGCAGTTCTCGGAGATAACATACTGGTTTGTACTGATCGTAGTGTGGAAGTAATGTCAGCGGATGGAAGAGTAAAAAAGTCAATACAGAAGGAGTTTGAATACGCCACACACATTGCCGCATCTACATCTACGTCAACGTTTTACTGCAGAGATGGTAATGACATCGTGTGTAGACGACTAGACAGCGACGTAGAAGACTACAGATACAGTGACCCTGGTCTGAGGAGTCCTATTGGTATCGGACTGGACCGTGATAACAATGTGTATGTGTGTGGACATGACTCCGGCAATGTTTACATTGTTTCACCTGACGGGTCACGGGGAAAGGTACTAGTTCCCCGTCTATCTAGTATCACCAGTCCATACGGGATAATTGTTCATCCCACCAAACAGGAGTTCGTAGTCACATCAAACGAGGGGGCTACTTCACTTGAGGTGTACAGATTTAGTGACAATGACGGTGTCATTCAATGAACACATTGGTATCATTCTAGCTGGTACGCGTTTGTTGTTACAAGGATAACAACGACCTTAAATGACAGACCGTGTTAGTTCCTTTGAAGTCATTTAATCATTCTTGTTAGATCATGAGATGTTCCCTAAATGATCTTTTGAAGTTCCTGAAAAAAATCATCTTAACTTCATGAAAAGTTCATGTAGCCTTTCTGAAAAGTTCTTGTAAGTTTCAGTGATGTTCCTGAAAAGTTCATGTAGCCTTTCTGAAAAGTTCTTGTAAATTCCAGTGATGTTCCTGAAAAGTTCATGAATATTTTCTGCGTTCTTTCTGTGAAGGAATTACCTATTCCTGGGGTTCAGAGAGCGAAAGTGAGCATAACCCTTGGAGTATCGAGCCCTCGAGGAAACAAATATCGGTCTTCACATATCCACATGTTTTAAGATGTGAAACATGCTAGAAATATGAAAAGACATCTTTATAGTGAGGTTAGCAATAGATGACTATCCGTCTGGTCGCTACAATGCCCATCAACTGTATCACAACGGTAAATGTATTGCTACTCGGAGTAAAGAAGAGCACTTTTAATAATTTTGTTTATTATGAAGTAGGAAGGTTACCATTGTCTGTGTGTAGAATACTGAAAATTATTCAATATTGGTTAAAATTAAAAACTTCGAATAATCGCATTTCAAAAACATGTTACGAGGAATGAATTTCGTCTAATGATAATTGGATTTTAGATATCCGCACTGAACTAAACAAAATGGGATTAACTTACCTTTGGGAGAATGTTAGCAATGATAAAAATATATATACAATCATTGAGCAAAGACATTTCGATATTTACCGACAGGAAATATTAACAAATATAAAAACAACTCTGAAAGGTTTCCTTTATTGATAGTTAATTTTTTTTCTGCAGCCATAATTAAGAAAATCAATTAAAAACTCATATAAAAAGACTATAGCTCGATTTAGACTGAGCTCGCTTAATTTAAATATTGAACAGGGAAGATATAGAAACCTTCATAAAGATCAAAGATTTTGTAACCAATGTAATTCAAATGACATTGAAGATGAATTTCATTCTATATTAAAGTGTAGCGTTAATAACGACTTAAGACGCGCGTTTATTAAGCCTTATTATTTCAAACGATCATCGTATTTTCTATGTTGTAATCTGGAAGTTAATATCACTGTCACTAACGTCGGGTTATCATCGTAATTACTACACTATGGCAGTGTATTTTATTGTTCTTTGCTGTTCAACTAGATTGTATTTATTCGTGACATACGATTCGTCTGTGAGAAACAATGTATGTAACTGTATTAAAACTTTTTTATCATTACCTATAACGTACGGCATTGAAGGATATCATAATATTATTATCATTGTAATATACTATGTTGTTATGATATCACTGTATCATATAATCATACCCTACGGTTTTGGTGTATTCAAGTGTAATATGCTGTCTCTTATCATGTATGTCATTCCAANTTTTATGATGTATGTCATTCCAATGGAATGTGTTGTCCCTTATGATGATTGTCATTCCAGTGTAATATGATGTATCTTATGATGTATGTCATTCTAGTGTAATATGCTGTCCCTTATGATGTATGTCATTCCAGTGGAATTTGCTGTATGTCATTCCAGTGTAATATACTGTCTCTTATGATGTATGTCATTCCAGTGAAATATGCTGTCTCTTATGATGTATGTCATTCCAGTGGAATTTGCTGTCTCTTATTATGTATGTCGTTCCAGTGGAATATGCTGTCTCTTATGATTTATGTCATTCCAGTGTAATATGCTGTCTCTTATGATGTATGTCATTCCAGTGGAATATGATGTCTCTTATGATGTATGTCATTCCAGTGTAATATGCTGTCTCTGATGATGTATGTCATTCTAGTGTAATATGCTGTCCCTTATGATGTATGTCGTTCCAGTGGAATATGCTGTCTCTTATGCTGTCTCTTATGATGTATGTCATTCCAGTGTAATATGCTGTC